>NW_020175022.1:854951-963385 GCF_003031525.2 Neophocaena asiaeorientalis asiaeorientalis
AGGGGCCGTGGGCCGACGTCCCCCGGGGGTGGGGATGGTGCTCGGCCGTCCCCGCGCCACCCCCGCCGGGGAACGAGTGGGGCGCTCTTTTTGAGCGCGAGGAGGAGAATGAGTGATTGCTTAGTCTCTCCCTTGTGTTATGTAATCCCCGCTCGGTCGTATAGTACACCCGAAGCCTTAGTGCACCGCGGTTTACAAAGTCTCCTCCCCCGGCTCTAAAATTTTGGGGTGGCGCCGTGATTTATAAAATGGGATGTGGCGGAAAAAGCTTTATTTTCGTATGGTTATATCCTGCCGCGGTGGGCGCCATGTTTATCCCAGGGACTATTTTCTCTAGATTCTTAGCACCTTCTGAAAAGGAGTGATGTTGATCCACCTGCTTTCTCTTCATTCTGCGAGTTTTCCTGATTTCCTCTTCTGTCAGACGCGGGATTCTCTCAAATTGTTAATAATACTGGACGTTTCTCTCATTGTCTTGGATATTTTCAGCTCAGAAAAAGGTAGAGCTGGAAAGAGTAAGTCGTTTAGCCCAGATCTCTTTTTCGAGATGGAAATTGAGATACAGGTGTCCTATCGGAACAGCCGTCGTTCTGTTGCAGACTGTGGCCCAGCCCTCTACACTCTTTTAGAGACCTCCCACCGCAGCTCAAAACCCCACAGAAGTACAATTTTACTTTCAAAGGAATTTTCCCATCTAGATGAAGGGAAACGGCGGGGCCGGGGGGGCTGCTTCTTGGCGAACGACGTTGAATTTTGAGACCCCTTGCTTTTGGAAATGGGAATTGGACTTTGAACTACTTAAGCACAATCGTTCTTAACTTCGGGGTGCATAAAAAGTACCTTGCATATCGCTAAAAGTGCGGTTTGGGGGGGCCTCATCTCCAAGCTTTTTTGGATGGGATGGGGAGAGGGGTATCGTCTCTACATTTTTAATCTGCAGTCCTTCAGCTGAGACTGATTAGGGTAACCACCATATTGAGTTTTTGATCCAGCGTAAAGGTGCTCAGACTATAATCTTCGAACAATTAAGTGGCAATCTATGCCCTTGATTTCCTTCCCCTTTCGTATATTATGGTTATACCGTACCAGCTATGCTGATGTATCTCAAACTAAAGGAACTAACAGAATGAAGACTCTTGGGATGAACAGAATTTTGTTAGTTTCCACCCCCACCTTGAACCAGTGGTATAATCTAGAAAAGCAGTTCCCAGAATGTGGTCTGCTGACCCCTGGGAATCCCCTCAGGCCCATTCAGGAGAGCTTCGAGGTCATAACTGTTTTCAAAGTGATACTGAGACACTGTTTATCTTTTTCACTGACATTTGCACTTATCCAAAAGCAACACTTGATAAAACTACTGCAGGAAACTCTATACTTACTTGAGAATGTCCTTGATGAAGCAGTAAAAATAATTAGTTTTATTAAATTTCAGCCCTTTAGTACATGTCTTTTTAATTTATAAGAATCTATGACCAAATGGGAAGTGTGCTTGAAGCACTTAACACCGCCTGCTGAGGTTTTAGTTGTGAGTTACTTGTTTCCTGGAACAGCATTTTTACTTGAAAGAACGACTGATAAACTACAGTTTTTAACACTTGAGTGTTTGTAGATATTTTCTTGAAAAAAGTGTGAGCTTGTCACTTCAAGGAAAACGATAGTATTTGTTCCCAGTGATAAAAATTTGAGAGTGAAAATTAGAATTTTTAAAAAGTTGATACCTCAACAACTTCCTGGTACTTGAAAGACTTTTCTTATAACGTCAGTTTTAATGACTATGTTTTTTTATATTGTATGATGAAATGTGTCAATAGTTGGAAGATAGGCATAATTCAGTAAATCTGTATTTTCCAAATGACCATTGCATGAAGTTTGAAAGTCACCATGAGTAAGAAATCATTTCAAAATTTAAGGTACATCAATGGATTTTAACATAACATTCATTGACAGGGTTTCAGATTCCAAGATGCAGTTATCCTTTAAGAAACTATCATTTGTCTAGTTTTAGTACTATATCAATATACAAGCTATCTGAAAAGGTTTTTAGAATACTTTTCCCTTTTTCTATCTGTGTGACAGCAGATCTTTGCTATATACTTAACCAAAACAACATAGAACCACAGACTGAATGCAGAAGCAGTTATGAGAATCAAACTCTTCTATTAACCTAGACATGAAAGATTTGCAAAAATGTAAAACAACGTTATTTCACTCTTTGGGGGAAAAATAGTAATTTTTAATTGAAAATGTTATTTAAGTTAACATGTAATGGGTTTGTTTTTGAATATACTGATAAGTATTTACATTTTTTACGTTTTAATTTCTAATGTAAATATCAAAAGGTAAAGTCCACATAAAAAAAAGCTCTTTGGGATCCTTAATAATTTTAAGAATGTAAAGGGGTCCCGAGACCAAAAACTGGGTCTTTCCTGTCCTTCTCCTTAAATCATCCAAATCTGTCTCCCTATAGAAACTTCCGGAGAATTCAGAAATGTTGGAGTTAATAATGGAAGAGGCAATGACTTGGGGAAGAATTCCAGAGCAAAAAAAGCTTAGTAAATATCCCAGCCAGGATTCAAACTAGCTGTAACCTAGGGCAAGTTACTTGAACTCTCTAAACCTCGTTTTGACCTTATCTATAAAATGTATTACTTAGGGTATATAGTGAGAATTAATTGTGATAATGAATGTAAAGTGCATAATGCCTGTTATTAGATCATAGTAAAATAAAATGTATTCCAGATAATGTTTCAGTCTTTATTCTCCATATATGTCTTTTGGTTGAAAGTGGAGATTTCTGATTTAAATTACAAACCCTAGAGCTGGTGGTGTCTTTGTCATAATATCAGTATGGTAAGACTTTGATAGATTCTTTGGCAGTCTGGTTTGTGATAATAAGCCATATCCACAAAAACGTATTTTTACATGTAACTCCAGAGGAGAGGAGAAAGGACTAATGTTTTGCTAGTATTTGGCAGAGTTAAATGAAATTGAGTAGAAATGGAATTTAGACAACATACAACTGTCAGTGAAGAAGAACTTTTCTTGGGAGAAGAACTGAATATTGTACCCTTTAAAAATAGGAAACTTAGGGCTTCCCTGATGGCGCAGTGGTTGAGAGTCCGCCTGCCGATGCAGGGGACACGGGGTCGTGCCCCGGTCTGGGAGGATCCCACATGCCGCGGAGCGGCTGGGCCCGTGAGCCATGGCCGCTGAGCCTGCGCATCCGGAGCCTGTGCTCCGCAACGGGAGAGGCCACAACAGTGAGAGGCCCGCATACCGCGGGGGGGAAAAAAAAAAAAAGGAAACTTAACTGCTCACTTTAGTTGTTGTTTTAGTAAAGAACCCATAATGAATATATTTGGGGTCTTCTTTTTTTTTTTTTTGAAGTTGTAAGTTTACTCGGGGATACAGGACAGAACAATAATCAAAACATATTATGAAAAATGTTGGGTTCTTCTTGATAGGAGATTTGCTCTCAGATAAGTGGAAAGTATTTTATGTTTGAGAATATTAGGCAGATTATTAAGACTATTTAAGAACCCATTGTGAATATTATATGTGAGGTTCTACAGCAGTTACTGTGAGCGACAAAATGGGCCATACGGAAGACTGGGTAAATAAATGCTTCTTGTTACAAGTTTAACAATAATTAGTTTTATAGCCATACTAAGTATTCAGCCCTGTAGGTTTTCTGGAATTAATCCCTTTTAAAGTCAAAAATTGAAGTAACTTGAATACAGATTTTTTTGAGGATTATTATTGTTTATTTCTAACTCAGGAGCAAGAGTATTCTTAAATTTGTTGTTTAAGACATTTTTTCTGTTCCAAATGTTCTTTTTATCTTGATTTATGTATGAGTGGGTATGCGCTAGCAGTGAATTGAAAATGTTAGATACTGAATTCTTCATTCCTGGAGTTTACTTTAGAGCTGTAAAAGAACCAGACAAATTAAAGGAATTCAGCGCTTCAAGAGCCAAATCTGTCTGGAGAGTTTTGGTAGAAAACATGTTTTCCTAATCTTATTTGAGGTGAAGATAGGTAGACATTTCTGCCCATTAAATACTTCAGAGGTAGACTGACAGTTGTAACTGAGGGATTCTTTTTGCTGCTTTTAAATAAGATTGTATAAAGAGTCTCTTTGTATCTTGCTTTTCAGTTATGTAGGCTTTTACTGACTAGCTGATTTTATAGGACCTGAGTATAAGGTAGACTACCATATTTGCCAGCATTTAAGATACAATTCAGTCCTCCCTAGAAAGGTATGTATCTGGTACACCCATATTATGGATGGAAAAATGAATGCCAAAGACTTAAAGACTGTGGGAATCACTAACAGTCCCGTGTGAGTTGCAGTGTTGAGTAAAACCTACTGAGTGCACGAAAATCATGTTACCAGTGTAATTACTGCTACAAAATACAGAAACCAGATAGGTTACCAAGATGTCAGATAATCATGATGCGTTGATTCATGGAAGATGGCAGTGTTCATCTCATCTTACAGTACCTCCTTGGTAACCTGTATAACTCAACTTCGATTTATTTTTTCTGACATTTAATTATGGTGCAACATCTTTAGAAATGTGTATATTATAATCTATGTGAAGATTGCTCCTAGAAATGAGAACAAGTTAACAGAAAATTCAACCCATGAGGCTACCAGTTTGATTTAGTAAATGGCAAAAAGAAAATGGCAGAATATAGTAGAACAAAATATCACAACCAAGATACGAGTAGGTAGTTATTCCCCATTACTTGTTTTCTTTTCTTTTTCAAATTTCAGCTTTATTGAGGTGTAATTGACGTATAAAATTGTATGATGTTAAACTGTACATCATGGTGATTTCATATACATAAATATTGTGAAAGGATTCCCCCCATTCAGTTAATTAACACATCCATCACCTCACATATTTATCTTGTGTGTATGTGAACATTCTACTCTTTTAGCAAATATCAATTATAGTGTTATCAACTATAGCCACCATATTTTATGTTAGATTCCCAGACCTTGTTCCTCTGATCCCCCCAACTTTTTATCTTAAGAAAATTTCATGCATGTAAAAAAGGTGAAAGAATACTACAAGGAGTATCTACAATGAACCCACCACCTAGACACAACGATTTTTTTTCATAAATTTATCCATTTATTTTTGGCTGCGTTGGGTCTTCGTTGCTGCGTGCAGGCTTTCTCTAGTTGTGGTGAGCGGGGGCTACTCTTCACTGCGGAGCGGGGGCGTCTCTTGTTGCGGAGCACAGGCTCTAGGCGCACGGGCTTCAGTACTTATGGCTCGTAGGCTCTAGAGCACAGGCTCAGTAGTTGTAGTACACAGGCTTAGTTGCTCTGCGGCATGTGGGATCTTTCCGGACCAGGGCTCGAGCCCACATCCTCTGGATTGGCAGGCGGATTCTTAACCAACAGTGCCACCAGGGAAGTCCCGACACAACCATTTTTCATGTTGGCATATTTGATGTCTGTAAGAAAACGCCAAAATATATATTTGCTGAACCACCTGAAAGTCACAGTCATGATACTTCCATGCATTTGCTAAGAATAAATATGTTCTCCTACATAACTCTAATACCACTATTCTTTCTAAGAAAATTAAAAATAATTTCCAAATATCGTCTTGTATCTAGTCTATATTCAAATGTTCCGGTTCTCCCCAATATGTCATTTATATCTTTTTTATGAACCAGAATCCAGTAAAGGTTTACATGTTGCATTTTGTTACATTGCTTTAGTTTCTTTCAGTCTGGTTTAGTCTTCTCACTCTGTGTGTGGGCATGCACGTATATATACATGGGTGTGTGAGATTGACATTTTAAAACTGTTAGTAGTTTTATAAAATATTCCATATTCTGCACTTGTCTTATTTCCTTTTAAAATGTCCCACTTTTTGGATTTATCTCATTATTTCCTTGAGGTGCTACTTAACTTATTCCTCTACTGCTGTATTTCCTAAAAACTGGAAGTTAAAATTTAAGTGCTTGGTTTGATTCAGGTTAAACATTATTGTTAATAGTTTTTGTTTGTTTACAAAAGAATAAGCCACTGACGACAGAGTTTGTATTATTGGCTAACATTTTTCTGTTTAAACTTATTACTGTCATAACTTTTGGCTTTGAGACATAGAGCTACTTCCGTAATTTTAAGTTTAAGCATAACAATAGGACTTTGAGAAGGACCACAGAAATAAGTTTGCATCGTGTCATTTTGGTTCACTGCCCTCTGAGAAAATGATTGGAAAGTTGAAGAGGCAATAAGAGCTGATATATTTAGCAAAAGCAACCCACAGAGGAATAGTAAAGGGGTGAAAACCAGAAATTTTAGAAATGGAGATTTTGGGACTTTGGGAAATTATTTTCACCAAGATTATTTACCAGTTAATACTGATAGTAACCATAAATTTACAGAACTAACATCATAATGCTAAAGTTTTATAAGGAGAAATTACATACCTAGGCAGGAACAAGTTTCACAGGTAGATCATTATAGGGTGAAACAAACTAGTTGTATATGAGTTTTATAAAAATGTTTTTACTGTGTTAAGATGTAACCGTTTGAACAATTCATAGGGATCTTGTTCTCATCTTTTCTGTTGCAGAGAGGATAATTATTTTAAAAAGAAATGAGAAAATTAACATAACATTGTAAGTCAACTATATTTCAATTTAAAAAAAGAGAAATGAGAATTCTTTATGCATAGGACGTTGGATGATTTTTTAAAAAATTTTCCCCTTCAGAACATGGATTCAGTTTGATCAGGGTTTCTCAGTCTTGGCACTATTAACATTTTGTGCCAGATATGTCCCCGTCTGTCTCGTGCATTGTAGGATGTTTAGTAGCACCCCTGGCCACTTGCCACTAGATAGATGCCAGTAGCACCCTTCCCCAACCCCACCCCTAGTTATGACTACCAAAAATGTCTCCAGACATTGCCATATGTCTTCTGGGGGCAGATTATCCCTGTTTGAGTATTACTGAGTTGGATAAAAGCCACTGGCATATGTGGATTCCTTAATGATCTAGGTTTCCCTTTATATAACCTATGTACAGACTTTGAACACAGTTCCCTTCTGCAGATATGCTGCACAGCTTGGACTGTGCTTAGTATATGTTGGAGAACACTGGAATATGATGACATTTTTTAGCTCTATTGGAAATTTTGTTGAACCTAGAAATGAGCTCTTCATTTGTAAGGTGTGGGTCTTTTGCTTTATCTCATCCCCCTCCCATCTCCCAGTTTGCTTGGAAAAGAACCTTATTAGCTATGTGTTATGGGTAAAGTTTTTGTTAGGAGTAGTTGATAAATTTGATATTTTTGAGGTGATCTGTTTACATCTTGGCATTCAAGAAAAGACAGTCTTTAAAAAAATAGCTACTGGGGACTATATTCAATATTTTGTAATAACCTGTAAGGGAAAAGAATCTGAAAAAATATATATATATTATACATATGTATATTACATCCATATATATTTTATATATATGTATGTATAACTGAATCACTTTACTGACACAACATTGTAAATCAGTTGTACTTCAGTTTAATAAATAAGAAAGACATGGTTCCTGCCCTCTCAAATGTTTCAGTCTAGTAGTTAAGGGAAGAATGTTAAATTGAGTATCTTACATGTTAGTTAAATATGAATATTCCTGTTGTTTCAGAGTATCAGCTGAGGGCCCCAAACTAAGAGTCATAGGAGCTAAGCAACCCCACATTATAAAGTATGTTACGGGGACTTCCCTGGCAGTCCAGTGGTTAAGACTCCATGCTTCCAATGCAGGGGGCGTGGATTCGATCCCTGGTCAGGGAACTAAGATCTTGCATGCCCTGTGGCATGACAATAAATGGATAGATAGATAGTAAGTTACAAGACCATCTCTGCAGGACTTGTAAATTGGGTAAGTCAGAAGCTACTTAGGCTAGTGTTTGAAAAATTCGCCATTTCTTTGGAAGTTGAACATACACTTATCCTGTGGCCCAGAAATTCCTCTCCTAGTTATTTATCCAAAATAATGAAAACATATGCACATACAAAGACTTGTGCCCAAATGTTCATAGCAGGTTTATTCATAATAGCCTGAAAAATTGAAAACAACTATCTGTCAACATGTGGATGGATAGTTTATCCATAAATGGAGCACTACTCAGTAATAAAAAATGAACAAACTACTGAAAAATGCAACAAAACATAGATGATTATGTTAAGGTAATGAAGGCAGCCTCAAAAAAAGTTACTTGCTAAAGGGCTTGGTTAAACTACGTGCTGTGTCCTCTTTGTTAATCTTTGATCTTAAAAAAATTTTTTTTAACTATATGTAAATTCTGCATATAGAATTTATAGGGAAAGGTTGGAAAAAGAGTGGAAGTAATGAGAATTAGTTAGTAAAGTTTAAAAGATTGAAACATCTCCAGTAAGAATCTCAGGAGAAAATAGAAGTTTGTTTTAAGTTTCTAAGACAAGTCTTATTTGTAGATTTGGAATTTTTCTGCCAAATGACATAGAAGCGAAATTGAAGGTAGCTGACTAATAGTTGGGGGTTGATATGGAGATAATTTTATGTTTAAAATGAGCAGAGGGACATCCCTGGTGGTCCAGTGGTTAAGAGTCCGCCTTCCAATGCATGGGATGTGGGTTCGATCCCTGGTCCAGGAACTAAGATCCCACATGCTGCAGAGCAGCTAAGCCTGTGCACTCTAGAGCCTGCATGCATCACAGCTAGAGAGCCCGTGTGCCGCAACTACTGAGCCCACACACTCTAGAGCCCTCGCGCCGCAACTAGAGAGAAGCCCATGCGCCGCAACGAAAGATCCCGCGTGCTGCAACTAAGACCCGACGCAGCCAAATAATTTTTTTTTTTTTTAATCAGCAGAGAAGTCACTAGCATCTAGACTGTGATCTTGGAATATCATTCCACACCAAAAGGAATCAGGGTTCCTTAGAGAAATGGCTGAATCAGGGGCAAGAATGTATGAGATGAACCTGAAACTTACAGCCAGGATTTTATCAAACACAAGGGTTGTGTCAGAAGGACTCAGGAGCTAACTGAGAAGTTCCCAGTAGCCAAACTAGGACACTTTGAGTATCAATAAGGATAACTGCAGTGGATCAAAACATATCAAATATGTTTAAATTGATGTGTCATATGATGTGATATAATGGTAGTTTAAGAACAAGCTTATTGGACTTCCCTGGTGGCGCAGTGGTTAAGAATCCGCCTGCCAATGCAGGGGACACGGGTTCGAGCCCTGGTCCAGGAGGATCCCACATGCCATGGAGCAACTAAGCCCGTCTGCCACAACTGCTGAGCCTGCGCTCTATAGGCCACGAGCCACAACTACTGAGCCTGCGTGCCACAGCTACTGAAGCCTGTGCATCCAGAGCCTGTGCTCTGCAACAAGAGAAGCCATCGCAAGAAGTCTGTGCACCGCGACAAAGAGTAGCCCCGGCTCACCGCAACTAGAGAAAGCCTGCGTGCAGCAACAAAGACCCAACATAGCCAAAAATAAAATTAATTAATTAATTAATTTTTAAAAAAAGAACAACCTCATTGGTCACTTTGAGGAAGTGCTAGTAAAACAGATCATTATTTTGAAAACTGGTAAATAAAGGGAAAGAAGCAAGATGGAAAGAGTCGAGACTTTTACTATATGAACTGCACCACTGGGTAACCAAATAGTAGATATGTTTTGTTTTGTTTTTTAAATCAAGGTGTTTCAGTTAATAAATGAAAAGGGAATGATAGATTTAGAATGACTAGATCAAGGCATTGAGCCTGGATGGAAGGATTCCTGTTGGAAGAAAATCCTGCCCTTGTGAGTAGTCTTGGGGTAAAAAAAATGTTAAACTTGTATCTAATCATGTCTGTAGATCCAGCTATCAATTTCAGGATATACAGAGGCCAGAGGCATATATTAAATGCCATGTGTATGTAATCAACAATATCCAGACTGTAGAAATTGCAAGAGGTGACCTGGTTCTTCAACAGATAAATTACAAGGTGGGGGGAAAAAGATGAAGGAAGATCTATAAATTAAAAGAGACCTGGGCTTCCCTGGTGGTGCAGTGGTTGAGAGTCCACCTGCCGATGCAGGGAACACAGGTTCGTGCCCTGGTCTGGGAAGATCCCACATGCCACGGAGCGGCCAGGCCCCTGAGCCATGGCCTCTGAGCCTGCGCATCTGGAGCCTGTGCTCCACAACGGGAGAGGCCACAACAGTGAGAGGCCCGCATACTGCAAAAAAAAAAAGAGAGAGACCTAAGAAACTTATCAAATAATCATAATATGTGGACCTTATTTGAATCTGAACCAAACAAACTTTTAAGAAATATGGTATTTAGTTAAGACATCGAAGCAACCTAAATGTCTATCAGCAGAGGAATGGGTAAAGAAGATGTGGTACATGTATACAATGGAATATTACTCAGCCATAAAAAAGAATGAAATAATGCCATTTGCAGCAACATGCATGGACCTGGAGATTATCATACTAAGTGAAGTAAGTCAGAGAAAGACAAATATGTGATATCACTTATTTGTGGAATCTAAAAAATGATACAAATGAACTTACTTACAAAACAGAAGCAGACTCACAGACTTCAAGAACAAATTTATGGTTACCAAAGGAGAAAGGTAGGGGGAGGGATAAATTAGGAGTTTGGGATTAACATACACACACTACTATATATAAAACAGATAATCAACAAAGACCTACTATATAGTACAGAAAACTACTCAGTATTCTGTAATAACCTATATGGGAAAAGAATCTGAAAAGAAATGGATATATGAATATGTATAACTGAACCACTGCTGTACACCTGAAACTAACACAGTATTGTATATTAGCTATATTCCAATATAAAATAAATTTAAAAAGAAATAAGGCGTTTGAGAGAATTTGAGATTTCAGTGTTGACTAGATATTTGATATTGAGACTATAAATCTTTTAGGCATATTAATGGTACTATGATTTATTTATTTATTTTAAAATTTGGCCATGCAGCTTGCGGGATCTCAGTTCCCCAACCAGGGATCAGACCCGGCCCCAGCAGTGAAAGCACTGTGTCCTAACCACTGGCTGACCAAGGAATTCTCTATGATTTTTTTGGTACATGATCTTTTCAAGTCCTTATCTTTTAGAGCTACATAATAAAATATTTATAAATATGATATTAGAGATTAGTTTCAAAATAATATGAAGAAGAGAGGACATAGATGAAACAAGATTGGTTGATAATTTTTGAAGCTGGGTGATGGATACATGTCTACTTTTTTTTTTTTTTTTTTACTGGGAATCCCCATGTCTACTCTTGTATATAATTTTTTTTTTTTGGCCCCAATCAAGGATCAAACCCAGGCCCCCTGAAGTGGAAGCATGGAGTCCTAACCACTGGACTGCCAGGGAATTCCCTACTCTTGTATATAATTAAAATTGATATCTCATTTTAGGAATAGCAGAAAAGGAATCACTACAGTCTTGATTCAGAGGTTCATAGTTGTAATATGATGAAAGTTTGCCCCTTTACTTGGTTACAGTATATGATTCTCAAATTTACTACCTGTGCAAGTTTTCCTCTTGATGTAGCATGGTGTTCCCTATGTGCTGGCTTTTAATTTCTGAAATTCAGGTTTTTACCTGGCACTTTTTCAGAAGAAATGAAAATGTCCCAAAACTGAGTAAGGATTGAAGCTCAATGTAAGATTTTTGGTTTTGTTATTTATTTATTCGGCTGCATCTGGTCTTAGTTGCGGTTCGTGGGATCTTTCCTTGTGGCCTGCAAGTTTCTCTCTAGTTGTGGTGTGCGGGCTCTAGAGTGTGCAGCCTCAGTAGTTGTGGTGCATGGGCTGTAGAGCATGAGGGCTTAGTAGTTGCAGCTGCGGGCTTAGTTGCCTTGTGGCATGTGGGATCTTAGTACCCTGTCCAGGGATCAAACCTGCGTCCCCTACATTGGAAGCTGGATTCTTTTTTTTTCTTAATAAATTTATTTATTTTATTCATTTTATTTTTGGCTGTGTTGGGTCTTCGTTGCTGCGTGCAGGCTTTCTCTAGTTGCTGTGAGCAGAGGCTACTCTTCGTTGCAGCGCGTGGGCTCCTCATTGCGGTGGCTTCCTTGTTGCGGAGCACGGGCTTTAGGTACACGGGCTTCAGTAGTTGTGGCACGTGGGCTCAGTAGTTGTGGCTCATGGGTTCTAGAGCGCAGGCTCAGTAGTTGAGGCGCACAGGCTTAGTTGATCCGCGGCATGTGGGATCTTCCTGGACCAGGACTCGAACCCGTGTCCCCTGCATTGGCAGGCGGATTCTTAACCACTGGACCACCAAGGAAGTCATTGTTTGTTTTTGCATGTGAGATGTATTCCAAGCCTATGAGTACATTTATCCTTTATAGCAAAATAATAGGGTAGAGAGGGGAAAATTCCAGATTTTTCTTTTTCTTGTGAGAAATTAAGTTGAAGGTTTGGTGTAGAAAGAAGTTAAACATGAGTAGACTGATAGTTTGGGAAGATTTACCTATTTAGTAATTCCTATCTTCTTTGATCAAATATAGTTGAAAGGTGGTTATAGGCCATGGATCACTTGGAATACCGCAGAGAAAGATGGTGTTCCTTGAGCATCTTGGTAGAGATATTAAATATAGCATTTCATTATATTAATGAAGATTCCTTTTTGATAGCTGGAAAACTACTGAAGGGTGCTAAATTTGCATTTTTTAATTTTAAAGTTTATAAGGAATTTAATTCAGGTTGATACCTCTATTGTGGTATGGCCCATCTTTTCAACAGAGTTAATTCGTTGACCCTGAGCTATAGGTGCTGAAATGAAAGGAATGATCACATTCTGAGATAGAAGAGGCTAGATCAGAAACAAGGACTGTTTGGAAAACTTGGTTTCAGTGTCTTTCAGAGATGTTTTGCTGTGAGTCATAAAATATGCTCAGTCAGCAGATTTATTATTTTTGAGTTGTCAGACCTTGTTGGTTAACTGTCTTCTCCATTGTAAAAACCTTGAAAAATATTTTCTAAGTGTAATTTTCTTTCCATTTTGAATCTTTTAATTTACATTGGTTGTCTTGGCAGAGCTTATATCTGAGGAGTTATTTTTCTTTCTCACTTGGTCAAAAGTAGTTAGGACATAAACATTCTTCTTTGCCATCGTTTCACATCTGCCTTTTCCACTCTGTTTCTTAGAATACCTTGTTCATGGTAGGAATAACATAATTTGACTCCCGTCAGATGGAAGAATCTTTCATTATTTTTATTATTCTTCATTGTTTGACAGGATAAAACGTGAACTAAGTCTTTTATGATACTATAAATAGTTGAGGTAAAAGACCAGCCTTTGGATGTGCTATTAAAATATCCATAAGCATGACATTGAAAACCACAACTTGCATTCATATAGCTCTGCTTATTCCTAAGGAAAGTTTTCTACAGATTGCTCAGCGTATGTATGGAGAGTTTGCTTGCAGCTGGTCACAGCTAAAAGAAGGTCCTTGAAAACCGTCCGTAGAGGTTATCCACAGTTTATATTCATTCTGCTGGATGTTTGATAGTATGCATTAATTGTCTGTTGGCTGTGGGCTCTAAGAAAGTTACACAGCAAACAAAGAACAATAGTATAAAATTAAGCAGTTAGAAAAGAGTTGTTTAGAATGTTACCTCTTTCAGTGGAACTAGACTGGAAAATACAAAAGTGTGTTGTGTAGTCTTGACCCAAAGAATGCCTTTGATATGGATTTGGCTTCTTTTTAATTCGGTTTCTGGCTAGCATTGTCTTTTGTATATGTAAATTAAATACAAAACTAAGAAAATTTAAGTTGACACTTTAGAGCTTTTTCTTACCCTGCTCATACCTTCTTTCCTTTGTGGTTTTGGTTTGGGAACACAGAAATAATTAAAATAGAATATTAGAGACCAATTAGAATCAAATGAAGCACTTTACCCATTAAAACTGTGGGCACATCTCCTTTATCCGTTCATCCGATGATGGGCACTTAGGTTGTTTCCATCTCCGGGCTATTGTAAATAGAGCTGCAATGAACATTTTGGTACATGACTCTATTTGATTTATGGTTTTCTCAGGGTATATGCCCAGTAATGGGATTAGCTGGGTCATATGGTAGTTCTATTTGTAGTTTTTTAAGGAACCTCCATACTGTTCTCCATAGTGGCTGAACCAATTCACATTCCCACCAGCAGTGCAGGAGTGTTCCCTTTTCTCCACACCGTCTCCAGCATTTATTGTTTCTAGATTTTTTGATGATGGCCATTCTGACTGATGTGAGATGGTATCTCATTGTAGTTTTGATATACAATGGAATATTACTCAGCCATAAAAGGAAATGAAATTGAGCTATTTGTAATGAGGTGGATAGACCTAGAGTCTGTCATACAGAGTGAAGTAAGTCAGAAAGAGAAAGACAAATACCGTATGCTAACACATACATATGGAATTTAAGAAAAAAATGTCATGAAGAACCTAGGGGTAAGACAGGAATAAAGACACAGACCTACTGGAGAACGGACTTGAGGATATGGGGAGGGGGAAGGGTAAGCTGTGACAAAGCGAGAGAGAGGCATGGACATATATACACTACCAAACGTAAGGTAGATAGCTAGTGGGAAGCAGCCGCATAGCACAGGCATATTAGCTCGGTGCTTTGTGACCGCCTGGAGGGGTAGGATAGGGAGGGTGGGAGGGAGGGAGACGCAAGAGGGAAGAGATATGGGAACATATGTATATGTATAACTGATTCACTTTGTTATAAAGCAGAAACTAACACACCACTGTAAAGCAATTATACCCCAATAAAGATGTTAAAAAAACAAAAACAAAAACTGTGGGCACTTGACTAGCCAACTTACTGCGGCATTGCTGGAATATTTTAAATTTTCAAGGGGACAACGCCATCTGTTGGGCATCTTGCAAAGTAATACTATCAAATTGTAGGGACCTAACTATTTAAACACAAAGGTTAGGTTGGTTGTTTTGTTTTGGTTTTGCTTTTGGGGTGTGGTGAAAAATTTTCTGAGATACTAAGGGCACCGAGAGTCCTTGCCTTAAAAGTTTTGTTTGAACATTGAGCAGTAATGCTACTTCCATTCCAAGACAAAGAAATTGACTTTTAGTCAACTAATACTGGAGAGCAGCATAGTAATAATAACTCTTTATTTGCATTATAAAGATGAATGTAGTTTAAGCAGTGTTTAAGCAGTGTTTTCAAATTAAAGGCTGACTCCCAAAATCATGGAGTTTAAGGTAGTAGCAGGGTTGGAATTAGATTGTGACAAGTGAGGTTCTCACTTAAGTGCAAAAAAGCTCAGTAATCAAGATAAAATACTATTTTAATGTATCATTTTTATGCTATTATTTTTATTTTATTTACATTTAAATTTCACCAAACACAGAGCTCAAGTATATCCTGGCCCTTTGTTCAGATTCTTGAAACAAAGATAAATGGACAGACAGCTTTAAGGATGCAATGTATTTTACATTGCACAATATATTAAATGATTGGAGAAAATTTAGAGGGTGGTATAACTATATACCTTTATACATTTAGTAGCACAAATATAGGGACAAGCCATGCAATTGAGGAAAAACCCATTAAGGACTGAACAGAGAGGTCTTGGTTGCTGACAGAATCTCCCGTTGACTTCAGACTTGAGACAAACCAAGGAGTCTATCAGTATACAAAAACCACTGAGTTCAGAACGGTAACAACAGGATAGATATTAAGGAACTGGCTCTTGCCAGTTAGGATTGTGGGGGCCAGTCTGAAGCAAGCAGGGTTGGCTGGAGGCTGGAAATGTTGCCGCTCAAGTCCAGAATCAGTAGAACAGCAGTCTAGAGACAGAATGGTTAGCGCTTTCTTCAAAAATTCTCGGTTTTCCAAACAAGTTCCTAGGGTACTTTGCTCAAACAGCAAATGTATCATTTTTTAAAGCTCAATATTATTGCAAAAAATTTCATAATGAGCAAAATATCAATTTTAAATAAAGCAGGATCTGACCCTCCACTCGCATGATTCGCCTCACCCTAATCCCAGCCCTGGGTATTATAGATTAAATTTTCATAACCCTAATTATTAAATAATTTGCTGTGGACTCTTCCACATTAATTTTTTTTTTTCAAGAATAAAAGTTATACTTCTGGAATCTTGGAAATGGGGGGAGGTTAGGGGAAATGGTGGAGGGAGCACAAGGGAATAGGTTACCAATAGATTCAGGAATCTGATTCCATATTTTATATAAAACTATTTCTCCCATTCTGAGGTCAATATCTTATTCAATCTTCTTCTTCTTGTAGCATGGCGGACACCGACCTCTTTATGGAATGTGAGGAGGAGGAGTTGGAGCCATGGCAGAAAATCAGTGATGTCATTGAGGATTCTGTAGTTGAGGATTATAATTCAGTGGATAAAACTACTACAGGTAACAAAAATTCTTTTGCTCTTAGATCATTGTTACATTGACTGAATTGAATGGCATTTTTGTTAAAGTGTGAGGTGGAAGAAGACTTCAAGAATCCAGGGTTGCTTCACTGTGGCACTGGTGCTACCTTTTTCCGCCATGCTCTGGTCTGTAAGTGCTTTGGTTTCCTTGTACATAAAGCTAGAAACACATATTTAATAAATTGAAAACATTGAGAATTGGATTAACCAATGTTTATCAAACACATAAGCAATCCTCTTACCAAATGATGTATGAACAAGAATGCAAAGGTGTGTGTCAGTGCTCATTTATATACCCAGTCAAAAACAGGTTCCCATAGCCTTGGGGGGTTTTTTGTTTGTTTTACTTGAACTTGGTTTCCTTTGTGAGCTGAGCAGAATTCGCTTCGTGTCTGCCTCCATGGACAGTTTACAAACTTAGGCTTGTTAGCTTCTCTTTCAAAAAGGTGATGTTGCAGGGTCAAATTCTAGATTGCCCTGAATTCAGAAACTGAGTGGTAGTTCTTTTCCCCTCTAAATTGTATCTGTTGCTCTTTTAATTTTTTTTATCTTTCCTGCCTTGAGAACTGAAGATGGCATTGGTTTGGGCTGAAACAGGACAGTTCAGGGTCTTGTGGACGGCTTACTAATGCATGGTTATGAATACCAGTAGTGGAGATAATAAGCCTTTGAGTTCTAGAGGTTTGCTTGTGCTATATAAGCAAAACAGTAAAATCCGGGTTCAGTGAGCTCATAATCTAACTTAATTTACCAGGAAATGTGAGGCTAAGAAGAAGGCATTGTGTCTAATTTGTGGTGTGAGGGACACATAGGAGAAATCAGATGAACAGTTGGATTTACGAATAAAGCAGGAAAGTTTTTGGCTATAGAGACCCACAGTAAGATGAAAAGGGAAGATTAGAACAGTATCCTTTAGTGTCATCTGTCCCTGTCTCCAAGTGACTGTGCCTCCCCTTCCCCACAGTTTCTGTGAGCCAGCAGCCTGTCTCGGCTCCAGTGCCCATCGCTGCCCATGCTTCTGTTGCTGGGCACCTCTCTACATCCACCACCGTTAGTAGCAGCGGGGCACAGAACAGCGACAGTACAAAGAAGACTCTTGTCACACTAATTGCCAACAACAATGGTAAGTGGGATTATTGGGAACTTCTTCCTGGGCTAGAGGGGTGAGAGACTAAAAAAGGTCTTAGGAACAGCTGTACCTGTTCAGTTTTAGGTACTGATGTGGTTCTGCTGGTGTTGGAGTGAGTTTAGTCCTGATTCTCTGTTACGGAAGTAAGTGGTGCTGTTCCTTCTGATTTAGTGCTGAATCGATGCTAGTGTTTCAAGTCAGAGGACAGCTGAGTCTTTTTGCTGATAATTCTAGGAAAGAAAATGTAAACCCCAAATTCCTAACTATTAAAGAGATGTGTGGGGGGGGTTGTTTGATTGTTTATGTTTTTTAATTAGAAGAGCCCCACTAGTCTGCTAAGAATTCTCCGAGGGCAGCTTTGTTCCATATTTTCTTTGGCAGATTCATTTGGTTATTGGTTCCTCGGTATGAAAAATAGGATAGGGTTGTTGTCTACCTGAAGAAATGGTGAAAGAGAAGTGGTTTTTAGTGAGTTTATTGACTAGAGAAGTTATATAGTATTGGTTTCTGTTTCATTTCTGATGACTGTTTTTACATTCTGAAAGTGAGTTACTGGCAAGTTATGTCTCAAGATTCATGTGTAGAATAAGCACCTTCATAGAATCATTGCATTGCTATAAAGGACTTATTTAATTCCTTTAGCTTTATTAATACAAGAATAATATATGCATTGTAGAAAAAGTGGACAGTAAAAAAAAAAAAAATTTTTAACTGTAATCTCACTACCTGGAGATAACCATTTGTAACTTACTCTGTACATATGTACTTTTATGTACATTTATATGCTATGTGCAGTGATTCACTTTTTATAAAAATAGATCCATACAGATTGTACTTGTTTTTTTCCCTCAATATGTAGTGAATATCTTCTCATTTTAATAAATCTTTTTGTAACATTTTGATGACTATTTCCCATTGTTTGGCTAACTGTTATTAGCAATAGGTTGTAAAGCCGTGTACTACTACTTTAAAGGGCTATTGTGAACATCTCTGTCTCTCTTGTCTCTCTTGTCTTTTCTCACATCCATAGTTCTGAGAATACATTTCTAAATGTCAGATTGTTGGATCAAAGTTTATCACAATCTTTAAGGATTTTGATCAATATTTTTCCTGGATTGGCCATCTAGAAATGGTGTATCCATTTACATTTCCATTAGAGGTGCACCTGGTGTTCTTAGTGTTGGATATAACCATTTACCTCCCTTATTGTTGGACATTTACTACAATCCCATTTTTTTGTGATTACAAACAGTGCTGCAGTGAACATTCTCAGACATTGTACCTGTGCCCACTGTGTAAGCATATCTGTAAGGTAAAGTGAGATTGCTGGGTCAGGCATTTAAAATTTGTTAGCGTCAAATTGCCATAATAGATTGCTCTACATAAGTGGATACTGAAAAAATAAAAATTTTTTTATTTATTTATTTTGGCTGTGCTGGGTCTTTGTTGCAGCTCACAGGCTCTTCGGTGCAGTGTGCAGGCTTAGTTGCAGTATGTGGGAAGTTGTGGTGCACGGGCTCCCTAGTTGCAACGCGCGGGCTCTAGAGCACGTGGGCTCAGTAGTTGCATCGTGCAGGCCTAGTTGCAGTATGTGGGATCTTAGTTCCCCGACCAGAGACTGAACCCAGGCCCCCTGCGTTGGGAGCTCAGAGTCTTAACCACTGGACTACCAGGGAAGTCCCTGAAAAAATAATTTTTATCACATGAAAAATCCTTAGAATTTTTTTAAACCTATAGTGACCCTCATATATATAAAGATGAGGAACCGCTATCTAGAGATTTTCTCATTTTTACAGATGCAGAAACCAAGGCGTGGAGAGTCTAAATAATGTACTTAAGGTCAAATAGTAAGCGACTAAACTGGATTTGAATTATTTAGACTGCAAAACTTGTGGCCTTCCCACTGTATTATACTACTTTCCTATGTTTCTCTTAAAATAAGCTGTCAAAGTGGCTATTAGCCACCAGTTTAGCTGAATTTTTCTTTGATCCCAGCATTCCAAGGCCCATGATGAGCATCTCATGACACACTGATGTGACCTACTCTCTTTGAATGGACCCTTGATTCCTGTGGCCTGTGTACAAAAATTTTTTGAAATATGAAAATGGATTTTATTTACTTTAGAAAGCCCTAGTATTCAAATTAAAATGTTAACCTGTGTTCATGGTTTAAAAAAAAAGTGGGGAGCTTCCCTGGTGGCACAGTGGTTGAGAGTCCACCTGACGATGCAGGGGACACGGGTTCGTGCACCAGTCCGGGAAGATCCCACACGCCGCGAAGCAGCTAGGCCCGTGAGCCATGGCCGCTGAGCCTGCACGTCCAGAGCCTGTGCTCCGCAATGGGAGAGGCTACAACAGTGTCTCGGCCCGCATACCGGAAAAAAAAAAAAAAAAAAACTGGTAACCACAGTTACATATGTCTTGTGTGTTCATCCAAAAATTCTTTCATGCTGGGAGTTCCCTGGTGGTCCAGTGGTTAGGACTCTGTGCTTTCACTGCCGAGGGCCCGGGTTCAATCCCTGGTTGGGGAGCTAAGATCCTATAGGCCATGCAGTGTGGCCAAAAAAAAAGGGTGGGCTCCAAACTTCTTTTATGCGTAGATAAGCACACAATTGTGTGACTTTCTAAAATCAGATACTCTTGAAGTGCCAGCGTTATTCATTATAGCCCGGAATTGGAAACAACCTAAGATGTTGAATGAATAAGCAAAATGTGGGACTTCCCTGGTGGCGCAGTAGTTAAGAATCTGCCTGCCAATGCAGGGGACACGGGTTTGATCCCTGGTCCGGGAAGATCCCACATGCCATGGAGCAACTAAGCCCGTACGCCACAACTACAGAGCCTGCGCTCTAGATCCCAAGAGCCACAACTACTGAGCCTGAGTGCCAGAACTACTGAAGCCCGTGCACCCAGAGCCCGTGCTCTGCAACAAGAGAAGCCACCGCAATGAGAAACCCGCGCACTGCAACGAAGAGTAGCCCCCACTCGCTGCAACTAAAGAAAGCCTGCACGCAGCAACGAAGACCCAACACAGCCAAAAATAGATAGATAGGTAGGTAGATAGATAGATAGATAGATAGATATCAAAAAGGCCACATATATGACCCCATTGTTATGAAATGCCCATAATAGACAAATCTGTAGAGACAGAAAGTTAGATTGTTCGTTGCCAGGGCTGGGGGGAGGAGAATGGGGAATAACTGCTAATGGGTGTAAGGTTTCTTCTTGAGGTGCTGAAAATGTTCTGGAATTAAATAGTGGTGATGATTGCACAAACCTTGTGAATATACTAAAAGCCTCTAAATTGTACACTTTAAATGGGTGATAAAATATGTATGGTATGTGAATTATATCTCAATAAGGCTTTTTTCTTTAACAGAGTGTTAGGAATAAAATTTTAGAACATTTTTACTATTTTTGCTGTTCTTCAGAATCCACCACTCAGCATTTAGAAATTATTCCTATAGTTCTGACTGATCATACGTTTGCATTGGAAAGGAACATTATGAAGTGAAATGAACCACTGCTTAATTCTGAGCTGTGAATGATATGAATTTAATGTTATACATTTTTTACTGTAACTATGATTTTCAATTCCTGTTTGGCCCATTTCAACTCCATTTAGCCCTCTTATCTCTGGGGTTTAAGGCTGTGTAAGTGAACGTAAAAGAATGAAGAAAAAAAAATCAAGACCTTCAGATTTGTAAAACAAACAGAACATGTTGTGAGAGAAGCTGCTAAATCTTCTGTTATTTAATCAGTTTATGGCTGTGGTACCTAGTTTATTGGAGAACAAACTTACAGGTAGGGGATTGGTCAGATAATTCTTTTAAAGGCTTTTTTTTTTTTTTTTTGTGGTACGCGGGCCTCTCACTGTTGTGGCCTCTCCCGTTGCGGAGCACAGGCTCTGGACGTGCAGGCTCAGCGGCCATGGCTCATGGGTACAGACACTCTGCGGCATGTGGGATCTTCCCGGATTGGGGCACGAACCCGTGTCCCCTGCATCGGCAGGCGGACTCTCAACCACTGTGCCACCAGGGAAGCCCGTTTTTAAAGGCTTTTTTAAGTCTCAGGGTTCTAACTTCCTCTTTCATTCTCTGGAAATAGAACTTCATAAGACCTTTGAATTGTCAGAATTTCTTTTAGGAAAGACTTAATAAGAATGCAGAAATCATTAAAAACAACTCATTTGTTAGAATTGGAATTATTATAATTCATTAGAATTATAAGAATGAATTTATAGAATACATTAAATAAATATTTACTGTGTGACTTTAGTTTACCCAGTGTGACTTGCCGTATGCTGGTTTTTGCTTTCAGTTGAATTGTAAACCTAGTCTAGGCTTAGAAACCTACTTTTTTGTTTGCACTTTATTTTTGGAAAGGTCCTAACAATCCACCAAAATTCAGACATGACCCTGATGTCAGAGAGAATATTTGCAGAAAATGCTTGTGTTAGCATTCTTTATAGTAGTAGAGTATGTGCAGATTTCATGGGAACAAGGCCTGTCTTTTGAGACTTGCTAATGCTGGTTGATTTCACATAAATGCAAAAAATTTTCCATCCTTCCCTTCCTATATTTAGTTGAAATGTTGAGTCAGTGATTATCTTAAGAATTCTTAGGCTTAGATAAATAACCGATAATTTATTTTCTTTTACCCTAGCAGTTAAAATAGTGAATAGAAAATACATGTTTTTGCTTAGTCAATATTTTCAACCGTAAATTGCAGAGGAGTAAAAAAGAGATGGATGGGGAACCTATATATTAAAAGAGATTGAAGAGGTATGTCATCAGTTATACTTTATGAACCCTTTTGTAACATAATTCAAACAAAAAAATGTAATTGTCAATTTGAATTCTAACTGGGTATTTGATATTAAAGAATTGTTCATTCATTCATTCATTCATTTATTGCCGCACAGTGCGGCATGTGGGATCTTAGTTCCCCCAGCAGGGATGGAACCCGTGCCCCCTGCAGTGGAAGTGCAGAGTCCTAACCACTGGACTGCCAAGGAAGCTCCCAAGAATTGTTGTATATATTTAACTTTATTGAGGTATAATTGACAAATAAAATTGTAAGATATTTAATGTGTACATTGTGGTGATTTGGTATATGTATGCATTGTGCAAGGATTCCCACTATCTAGTTAATTAACACATCCATCACCTCACATATTTATCCTCTTTTGGGGGTAGGGATAGGGGGTAGTGAGAACATTTAAGTTCTGTTCTCTCAGCAAACTTCAATTATATCATACAGTATTATCCACTCTAGTTACAGAATTATTATAATATTTTTTAGGAGTGATAATGGTGTTGATATTTCCTCTTTTTTTAAAGTCCTTATCTTTTAGAGATATATGCTGAAATATTTATAGATGAAGTGATATGATCTGAAGCTTGTATCAACATAATATGGGAGCTGGTAAGAGAATGGGAAGTATAGATGAAACAAGATTGATTAAGTTGATAATTATTGAAGCTGGTATAGGTACATAGAGATTTATTATAGTGTTCTATTTTTATATGTATTTGAACATCTCCATAATAAAATATTTAAGTTAAAAATATATAGAGAGACAGTCAATAAATTGCCAGTGTAATTAGCATAGCTAGAATTTGGAATTTTTTATCTGTCAACATCTATAATTACTAGTCTGCTGGCCCAGTAACTATGAGGGTCTAGTCCACTGATGGACTGTCAGTTTCTGGGAGAACATGGGACAATCCAAGGTTGGCCCATTAATAGCCACCTGTATACCCACTTTGGTGGTCTAGCTCTGTAGCTAACTGTAGTGACACCATTTGTCAAGTGGAACTTAAAGCTTCAGGGGAGTCCATCCCATTCTGGTGGTTTGAGGTAAAAAAGTTGCAGTATTTTGCTTGAATCTTTGATTTAGGTATTGGGTTGGCCAAAAAGTTCCTTTGGTTTCAAAATAAAAATAAAAGACACATTTTTCATTTTCACCAAGAACATTATTGAACAACGTATTCACCATTTTGTTCCACTACCTTCTGCCATTTTTCAGGCAACTTCATAATTCCATCTTCCCAAAATTTTTTATCTTTTTGAGCAAAGAACTGTTCCAGGTACCTTTTACAGTCTTCCAGGGAATTGAAATTTTTTCCATTCGGAGAATTTTGTAAAGACTGAAATAAATGGAAATCCGAAGGTGCAATGTCTGGTGAATACAGTGGATGAATCACAACTCCCCAGCCAAGCTGTAACAGTTTTTGCCTGGTCATCAAAGAAACGCAGTCTTGTGTTATCCTGATGGAAGACTATGCATTTTCTGTTGACTAATTCTGGATACTTTTTGTCGAGTGCTGCTTTCATTTGGTCTAATTGGGAGCAGTACTTGTTGGAATTAATCGTTTGGATTTCCAGAAGGAGCTCATAACAGAGGACTCCCTTCCAATCCCACCATATACACAACATCACCTTCTTGGGATGAAGACCGGCCTTTGCTGTGGTTGGTGCTGGTTCATTTTGCTTGCCCCACGATCTCTTCCGTTCCACATTATTGTACAATATCCACTTTTCATCGCCCATCACAATTTTTCCGTTTTAAAAACGGAATATTTTTGTTGCATTTAAGTAGAGAATCACATGCAGAAATAAGGTCAGGAATGTTTTTTTCACCTAACTTATGTGGAACCCAAACATCAAAACGATTAACATAACCAAGCTGGTGCAAGTGATTTTCAGTGCTTGATTTAGATATTTTGAGTATGTCAGCTATCTCCCACGTGATATAACGGTGATTGTTCTAAGCTAATGTCTGGATTTGATCGCCGTCAACTTCAACTGGGCTACCCAGCCGTGGAGCGTTGTCCAGCGAGAAATCTCCAGCACGAAACTTCGCAAACCAATTTTGACAACGTTTGGTCAGTCACGGCACCTTCTCCATACACTGCACAAATCTTTTTTTGCATATCAGCATTTTTACCTTTCTTGAAATAATAAAGCATAATATTGCCAAAAATGTAAATTTTTTTCTTCCATCTTCAGTATTAAAATGGCTACACAAATAGTCAACAATCTTGATAAGTTTTTTTTAAATGCACGCTATGGCACCTGTCCCAATACAGTCTAACAAAATTGTTTTGAATGAAGTTAAAGACAACTAAGTGCTACTAGAGCCATCTTACAGAAAAAAAGAACGTGCTTTTTGGCAAACCCAATGTTTTGGCTCTCTGAAATAGAATTTCTGTTTTGGAGTATTCTTTGTAAATCAGGAAACTTAGTATAAATGATTTTTTAGCCAATTGTAGCAAATACAGGACTTAAAAACATTACAAAATTACTCTTAACACACATGAAAAAGAATTTAAAATATTTCCAAAAAATTAGCCAGTGTTTTAATATTTATGATATTTGTTACTATTTATTAATGAATGAATCTTCTTAAGTCATATCAGTTTTACTTGGTGTTGATTAGTTTTGGCCAGGTCTTTTCTTTATCAGTTCTGATGACATAAAAAAGGTAACCTGTCAGTCTCTGTGTTCCCATACCTATTAAAGACAATGGATGTTTAGAGAATCTGTTGCATTTCTGAGATTTGATGCGCTAGGAAGAGATCCCATTTTTTAGATTCTGTGTACTTGCTGAATTAATGTTTGTAGATGAATATACCTCTTTTTAAAATATAAGGTGGCTTAGCTAACAACAAATTACATTCTGATAAAATAGGTTTTTACCTAGTTAAAATGTGGGGAAGGAACTTATATCTTACTTTGTTTTGCTGATTTGGTATGGGGAGATTATTTGCGGTCACTTAAATCATCAGAGTCAAAGTGATAGCCATGTAGAAGTCTTACTGTGTGTGTTAAGACATCCCTAGTTAAGATATATGGGGGAGATTTTAGTGAACTTTCCCTTCCTGTGTATTTTTCTGTTAGTTGTAGCTTTGGGTGAAGCTTAAATATTTGGTAAGTTTGCTGACATTAAACCTGAGGTGAGTGACAGTCTTGGATATCTTGATATATGGGAACACCATTTCTTATCTAAGACCATTGTGTTGCTTATAATGGTGGGTTTATTTTCTCTTACATTGTTTTTTTTTCCTCTTCCCTTTAGCTGGCAATTCTTTGGTCCAACAAGGTGGACAGCCGCTCATCCTAACCCAGAATCCAACCTCAGGTCTGGGTACAATGGTTACTCAACCAGTATTGAGGCCTGTCCAGGTCATGCAGAATGCCAATCATGTGACTAGTTCCCCTGTGGCCTCACAACCAATATTCATCACTACACAGGTAAGTAGGACTCTGAATTCTACTGAATTCAGACATGGTAGAGGAGAGAAAGACTATGGGAACCTTTGAAGGCTCTGACTTAAGAGTCTTTATCATCATTAGAAGTGGTTCTAAGTCCTATCTTTTGATTTGGCTTTCTCATTTGCTAGTTTTTAATTTGATGCTGACTTTAGCAGAAAGCCCAACATAGTGTACAGCTGGGTAATCTCCTCTTTATACCCCTGGAGGGCTATTAAGTAATTTGATTGAGGTCTAGGCAGGAAAGAGTGGGAAGCTTGCATTAGGAAGCCTTAACACTTGGTCCTCAAGGATTCTCACCCTTTGCTTGGGCTATTTTTCTTAAAATGGGGTGAGTTAGTTGACTTATGGAAATATACATGCAAGATTGGTGAAGTGCCGGGAGATCTTTGGAAGAGAAGGAAGATGACTTATTTGATATAAATGTGAATTGGAGTTGAAAGCCTAATGCTGGTATGGAATGTAAAGGCAAATGCTTTTTTCTGCCTTGTCTAACAAATTTCCCAGAGGTGTATGGCCTTTGAAGTGGACTTTGGGAACAGTTTCGTACAGTTGTTTGTATGTTGAATCACTCCAGTGAATACTGTTAGTGTCATTTTTTTGCATTCTATGCCTTTAGCAATTGAGGGGCCAGTTTGTGGATGAGTTTTTTTTTTTTTTTTTTTTTGCGGTATGCGGGCCTCTCACTGTTGTGGCCTCTCCCGTTGAGGAGCACAGGCGCTCCGGATGCGCAGGCTCAGCGGCCATGGCTCATGGGCCTAGCCGCTCCGCGGCATGTGGGATCTTCCCGGACCGGGGCACGAACCCGTGTCCCCTGCATCGGCAGGCGGACTCTCAACCACTGCGCCACCAGGGAAGCCCCTGTGGAGGAGCTTTTTAAGCTGAGGTTCTCTTAAGACAAGAAGTAGGTTTTCATTTTTGTTCATATGTACCAAAGCTCATTCTCCAGTTTTAATATTTGCCACTCAGAAGTTTGCCAGAAGTCCAAAATTTCTCCATCTCAGTCATTTAAAAGCTCTAGTTCTAGAGAGAGAATCATTAGGTAAGGGTGTGGGCATTTTTTTGGATATAGGTCTTAATGCAGTCTCTGCTAGTGTTAGCTGATCTCCATGTTAAAGATCATTTTGCTTTTTAATGCAGGGATTTCCTGTAAGAAATGTCCGGCCTGTACAAAATGCAATGAATCAGGTTGGGATTGTGCTGAACGTACAGCAAGGCCAAACAGTTAGACCAATTACACTAGTCCCAGGTAAGGAAAAATGTCTACCCATTTGGAATAAACCAGCATCCAGAAGACTTGTTTTTGTTGTCTCAAAATATTCAAGGTCATTTAAAAAGTGTATTTAACGGAAATCTAAAACTACAAAAATCATACTGATTTAAGCCCCATTTTTAAAAAACTCTAACCTTTGGCCAGGGTGGCGGTTTTATTTTTTTAACCTTTTACCACCCTTCATAAGGCAGTAAAACAGGGTTTATATAGTTATTTTTCTGTTTCTGCTGTTTTATTCAGCTATTAAGTTTGTTATCCTGAAGAACTATTATTAATGCAAACTCCCAAATTCTGTATTCCTTATAAGTCTACTCACTTACATGGTGGGATTATAAACTTATTTTGCTTTACTTTTATAGCATAGATTTGGAATATAAATTAAACAAATGGCATACATATCCTTTGAGGATAAATATTGACAATGGCTAGTTGTTTTTTTTTAAGAAACCAAATTGAAAGATAATTTTTAAAAATCTTGTAATTTTCCCCCAGTTCCATATTTAGTGTCTATAAGTTTACTACAATTCAGGCCAAAAAAGGGTATCTTAATTTAGTTGTAGTAAAGGTATCTCTGTAGCTTGTCTTCCTAAGTTTTTGTTGTTGTTCTGAGAGCCCATAGGGGTTTTTGGCCTTCAGTCTCATGAGCCTATCCTATCTAGTTCTGATATTTCTTAAATGTTTGTCAGTGAAATTGTCTATAGTTGAGCCAGGAGACTCACCTTTGGGACATCCTAGTAGAATGGCATAGTCTGTCTTCTATTTGAGTTTGTATAAGAGAATGAAAGACTCCTTTAGTATTCTGAGAAAGATCACTTTTTTCAGAGCCAGCTCTGCCCTTTGGCCTATATATACCCATACTGCTTCCCACTCTATACCTATTATTCTCTTCCAATAACAAAGGTCAAGCTACTCATGATTGTATTCTTGGAATAGAAAAGGCAGTGTGGTAAGGTGTTTTGGGAGGAGTTGATGGGACTCTTCTTTCACTTTAATGTTTTCAGGGCTGATTACTAAGGCTAACTTGTTTTATCAGTTTGTGATACCTGTTGTCTTACACATTAGAATATATGCTTCCCTTGGGAACCTGACAGTCACCAATCAGTTTGGGGAGATAATCTTTTCCTATTCCAATATTTCCAGTAAAGACATGGAGAATGTATTACAGGTGAGCTCGTTGACCAAGTTTTGGTATTTTTGTCTCTCTTTTGAAGCCCCAGGTACCCAGTTTGTTAAGCCGACAGTTGGAGTCCCACAAGTGTTCTCTCAGATGACCCCTGTGAGGCCAGGCTCCACAATGCCTGTGCGGCCCACCACCAACACCTTCACCACCGTCATCCCAGCCACTCTCACCATTCGAAGCACCGTCCCACAGTCCCAGTCCCAGCAGACCAAGTCCACTCCCAGCACTTCTACCACTCCCACTGCCACACAGCCGACCTCATTGGGGCACCTTGCTGTTCAGCCTCCAGGCCAATCCAACCAGACTCAGAATCCCAAACTAGGTGAGGCTTGGGAAGAGGAGATGGCAGAGCTGGGATGGGTGGTGGGTGGAGAACAGATGATTATCACTTGGCCAACAAAGCTCCCTCCTTCCCCTCTCCACCTGCAGTGAGCATTGCCAGCTTTGTCACTGTGAAGCGACCTGGGGTTACAGGTGAAAATAGCAATGAAGTGGCCAAACTGGTGAATACCCTTAACACCATCCCTTCCCTGGGCCAGAGTCCTGGGCCAATGGTGGTATCCAACAACAGCTCTGCGCATGGCTCTCAGAGAACCAGCGGGCCTGAGTCTTCAATGAAAGGTATGATAACCAGAAAGACTCTGGGCAGCCAGTCATTCAAAAACATTAATAAAGTATTTGTTGTATCAGAACTCTATACTATGAAATAGAGAAATAAAATAAGGTATAGTTGCTATAGTGTGTTCTCACAGAAACTTTAGTGTAGTAAAGAGGATTGCCACTTGTGAAAAGTGTAACTGAATCAGCCAGAAGGAGTTTTGTGTTAATTGTTCTTTGGAGATTAGTAAAATGGATTGGTTGATCAGAGATCAGTGGGATAATCAAAAGATAGTTCATGGAGGAGGTGGATTTCTGAACAAGATTTTATTTTATTTTTTAATTTAATTTATTTATTTTTGGCCGCATTGGGTCTTCATTGCTGCACGCGGGCTTTCACTAGCTGTGGCGAGTGGGGGCTATCTTCATTGCGGTACACAGTCTTCTCATTGCAGTGGTTTCTCTTGTTGCGGAGCACGGGCTCTAGGCTCATGGGCTTCAGTAGTTATGGCTTGCGGGCTCTAGAGCGCAGGCTCAGTAGTTGTGGCGCACAGGCTTAGTTGCTCTGCGGCATGTGGGATCTTCCCAGACCAGGGATCGAACCCGTGTCCCCTGCATTGGCAGGCAGATTCTTAACCACTGCACCACCAGGAAAGTCCCTGAACAAGATTTTAAAGTTGATATTTAGTAGAGAGGTTTTCAGATGTAGAAGGATATGAGCATAAGGATTTTCAACGGTCTGGAGCAGAGCTTGACAGACTTTTTCTGTAAAGGACCAGATAGTAAATATTTTAGGTTTTATGTACAATATGGTCTCTGTCACAACTACTTAACTCTGCCATTGTGGTACAAAAGCAGCCACAGACAATATGTAAATAATCTACTCCACTAAAACTATTTATGGATTCTGAATTTTGAGTTTAATTTTCATGTGTCAGAAGATCATTTCTTTTGCTTTTATTTCAACCCTTTAAAAATACAAAAACCTTTAACAAATGGTGTTGAGAAAACTGGATATCCCCGTGCAAAAAAAATGAAGTTGGACCCTTTACCATGCACCATATTACAAAAACTAACTCAATGAATTAAAGACCTAAACAAAAGAACTAAAACCATAAAACTCTTAGAAGAAAGCATAGGGGAAAAGCTTTATGACACTGGGTTTGGCAGTGCTTTCTTGCATATGATACCAAAAGCATAAGCAACAAAAGGAAAAATAAATGGGACTACATCAAAATTTAAAACTTTAGGGCATCAAAGGGTTAGCGTTAGGGAGAGTGAAAAGGTAACCCACTAAATGGGAGAAAATTTTTTAAGAGTACTTTAAATCATATATCTGATAAGGGCTTAATATCCAGAATATATAAAGAACTTCTACAGCTCAACCAACAACAAAAGAACAAACAATCCAATTAAAAAATGGGCCAAGGATCTGAATAGAGATTTCTCGAGATACACAGATGGCCGTTAAACACCCAAAAAGATGCTAAACCTCACTCACTAATCATTACGGAAATGCACATCAAAATTACAATAAGATACCGCTTCACACCCATTAGGATAGCTCTTATCCAAAAAACAGAAAATAATAAGTGTTGGTGAGGATGCAGAGAAATTGGAACCCTCGTACGTTGTGGGTGGGAATGTAAAATGGGGTGATGGTCCCTCAAAAAATGACACATGAAATTACCATATGTTCCAGCATTCCACTTTGAAGTATATACCCAGAAGAATTGAAAACAGGGACCCAAACAGATATTCGTACCCCCATGTTCACAGCAACATTTCACAATAGCCTAAAGGTAGAAGCATCCCAGATGTCCATCAGCTGATGAATGGATAAACAAAATATGGTATATACATACAATGGTATATTGTTCAGGCTTAAAAAGGAAAGAAATTCTGACACATGCTACAACACTGATTAACCTTGAGGACATTATGCTAAGTGAAATAAGCCAGATACAAGAGGACAAATACTCTGTGAATCCACTTACATGAGGTACCTAGAGTAGTCAGACTCACAGAGACAAGAGAGAATGGCGATTGCTAGGGTCTAGGAGGAGGGGGCAATGGGGAATTATTTAATGGGTGTAGAGTTTCAAGTTTTGCAAGATGAAAAGAGTTTTGGAGATTGCTTGCACAAAAATGTGAATGTTCTTAACTGAACTGAACACTTAAAAATGGTTAAGAGGAAACTTTATGTTAAGTATCTGTTACCACAATTAAAGAAAAATCTTATATAACCACCACCACAACAAAAAATGTAAAAGCTGTTCTTAGTTCATGAGCCAAACAGAAACTGGCAGCTGGCTGGATTTGGTCTACTAGCTGTGATTTGCTGACCCCTGGCCTACAGTTAGAAGAATGGTAGAAGGAATGTGCCTCATAGCAGTTTCTCATGCTTGCTTACCAACCTTAATATACCCTTCAGGAAGTGTTTAACCTTTTTCCAAAAGGCCAGTAGTCTTTTTCCAGTATTATCTTATTAATCTTATTGATGTTCTCACTTCCAGTGACCTCTTCCATCCCAGTGTTTGACCTCCAGGATGGTGGACGGAAGATATGTCCACGGTGTAATGCTCAATTCCGTGTTACTGAAGCTTTGAGGGGTCACATGTGTGTAAGTGATCACCTGTGATGGAGATTCAGCTTAAATGGCTACCACTCACTGTATACCTCCTGTAGTGTAGTGTTGGGAGCTTGTGAAGCAAGGACTCTGAAATGGCTTGGAAGCTTTTTAAAGGGTTACTCTCTTTCGGCCTGTTTTAGAATGAACTCAGAAATGTGATAGGATATATTTAAAGACCCTCAAATAGGTCAGAACATATGTGACCTTAATTCCTTAGTTCGTAGATTTTGAACTGCACAGGAGGACAGGCCAACTTGGCCTCAGTCCATTTTCTATTTATTGTGTCATTGGATGAATCAGGAGCTATTAACCAATTTCTAATTCTAGTCTTTTCATTTTTTGGTATTAGTCCAGATGCAAAGGTTGAGACTTCTTCCTACCAGGGAGCTCAGAGCCAGGTTATGCTAGTGAGTGGTTAAAGGATCTAAGACAGGAAGAAGTACAAAGTATGGTGTTTGGAGTGGCATATAGCTGTAAATACACACACACACACACACACAAAAAAGAGTGAAACCTGGAAGCATTTTAGAAAACTGCAGGGTGAAAGCTGGTTGAGAATACCTAGAACCAAACACTTACAGAGAAATGTTAGTGAAGTTGAGGAGTTAGCACATCTCAGCCCCCAGGAGAACCAGGATGATCAGATGTCTTCTTTCTTTATAGTACTGTTGCCCAGAAATGGTTGAATACCAGAAGAAAGGAAAGTCTTTGGATTCAGAACCCAGTGTCCCATCAGCAGCAAAGCCCCCATCCCCTGAGAAAACAACTCCTGTTGCTTCCACTCCCTCTTCTACACCTATTCCTGCTCTGTCACCACCTACCAAAGTACCAGAGCCAAATGAGAATGTGGGTGATGCCGTCCAGACCAAGCTCATTATGCTAGTAGATGACTTCTACTATGGACGGGATGGTGGCAAAGTAGCCCAGCTCACAAACTTCCCTAAGGTCGCCACATCTTTCCGATGCCCACATTGTACCAAAAGGCTAAAAAACAACATTCGGTGAGTGTTGAAGAGCCTTGGAGCTCACCTTGGACAAGTGAAGTCTGAAAGCTTCTTACATGTTTAAGTCTCTGGAGAATGGCCCTAATTACTATCCTTTCTTGCTAAGGATTATCATTAAATCAATAACTAGTACTGTAGAAGGAGATATTGTGGTAATAAATAAAAGATAACTTTGGGTAGAGTGAGACCAGTGCATCTCCTTCCCCAGAAAACTTTCGAGATCTCTCTTAATTTCTGGGCTCAGAAGATGTCCCAAAAAGAGGAAGTTGGGTGGGAGGGTGGAGGGGGAAACATGTAATGTCTGTTCTGTGATTTCGCTGGTACATTTCTCCAAGGCTTCTGATTTTTTATGTTGTCTGTACTTTTCCTTTGTGCCGTGCTACAGATTTATGAACCATATGAAACATCACGTAGAACTTGATCAGCAGAACGGTGAGGTGGATGGTCATACTATCTGCCAGCACTGTTATCGTCAGTTTTCCACTCCCTTCCAGCTCCAGTGCCACTTGGAAAATGTTCATAGTCCCTATGAATCAACTAGTAAGTTTGGAAATTCTTAAACTCTAGGGGTATACTTCATTTTTCATTCAGTGAATGGCACTGGTGGGAGCCCATTATGTTTGTTTATATGTGGGTAACAGTGTCGAGGAAGTTCTTTGCATATTCGTAGTCAGTTTCTTACCTCACTTACCCTATTATCTTACAAGCCTGACTTCTATTCTGTTCAAGCATGAGTCGAGTTCAGTGCTTGATTCTAAATTAAGGGGCTTTCTTTCAGGACCACTGTAGAGATGTATATGTAAAGAGTTTATTACCTAGATCCTTTTATAGAAGAAGCAGGCATCTGTATTTGGGTCTCCATTTTAGTTAGTACCCTCATAGGTTTTATGAAGGATAAAAGATAATGTTATAGAATACTTTACCATTAAGACAGTGCTTTCATGAGATATAAGATGAGTTGGAGTGTTAGCTACACTGTACATCTTACGGATGAGAAACAGGCTGAATACAAGCCCAGAAACATTTAGTCATTTGCTTAAGAGCATACACTTCTAATAAGGTGAAATTGTGAGGATTTGACTGCAGTCTTGTGGAATATTTCTTTTGTCCTTTAAGGGATTTCTAGTTTTGTTGAAGAGACAAAAATTATTTAACTATAGGAAAATGTGAGAACAAGACAATATATTTGCTGTAAACATATGCATTGTATGGTACCAGTGATAGGTGAAATAGTTCAGAGAAGGGAAAAGATCCTTGTGGATTTCACAGAAAATAATGCGTAAACTTTTAGGGTCTTTAAATACAAGAAGGATTTAGATGGATGGAAAGTAGTAAGAAAAGATTTTAGGTGATAGGAAACATATAAAGACAGAAATTTTTGCTGCAAATTAAAAATCTTGACTAAAGATGGATTAAGTGTTAAGGACATCTATTATTATATGATTTAACTGAAAAGACTCAAGGTGGAGTAAGCTTCAAGCCCAGAATGCGAGTCTTCTACTTTTCAACAGTTCTCTTGGCTCTGGCTCATAGCAGGATGGTTGCGTTAGTCTCAGGAATACAGTCGGATGTAAAATTGTGCAGATGAAGAAGAGACCATATCTTCCTGTGTCTTTTCTAAGTCTGTTTCTTACAAGACAGAATTGTTTTCCCTTTATATCTCTTAGCCTTGGCCATATTGTCAAGGGAAATGGGATTGCCATGAGTGGCTCAGACTAGTGCTGGTCCACAGAAATATAATGAGTTACATATGTAATTTAAAATTTTTAGTAGTCATTTGAAATAAAAATTTTTTAAAGGCGAAATTAATTTTAATAGGGTATTTTATTTAACTCAGAATAGCCAAAATAAAATCATCTCGGTATGTAATCAGAACTTTAAAATTAATGAAATATTTACCATTCTTTTTTTTTCTTTTCTTTGTAAATATGGTGTGTATTATGACACCACAGCAAATCTCAGTTTGGGCTCACCACATTTCATGTCTTCCCTAGCCACATGTTACTGGTGGCTACCATATTAGACTGTGGAACTTTGGGCTAATCATTTGTGAGTAGAGTAGATACTGGAATCAAACATCAGAACACTACAGTGTAGTGGCAGAGTAGCCAACTTGGTCTAGGTTAGGACCCAAAATTCTTCACTGTCAGTCATGGGAAGCCCAGATAACTCATCTGAATCCCCAGTGAAAACATCTACTTTTATACAGAATCTGGTGGGGTGTGTTTTTGTTATTCCACTTATATATGTACTGTACATAAAAAGATAAATTTTTCCTAATGGGAAACAGTGCAGCACCTCATCAATCTTCTTCTCTTGGCTTACCACTCTTTTACCCTTGACTATTAATTTTTGAGTATCTTATGACTTAAAATTTACACTGATGAAAAACCTGAGAAATTGTTGATCCAAACAGGTAAATACCGTTTCTGTACTTTAGTATATATCAATCTTATTCTTGGATTCTTTTGTAATTCCCCCCCCCTTTTTTTTTTTAATAACTCCCTTTTTTTTTGCATCCATGGCAGATCCTTCATTGAAAGTAGCTTATTTTTTTTGTGTTAATATTTTGAGACCAATTGTTTTCCTTTTAGTTTTGAAAATTTCTTTTCCTTTTATTTTCTGAAGTGTTTTTAAACTAAATTATAGACATAATGATATTTCACTCCTAAATACTTCATTATGTATCTCTGAAAAGTAAGGACATTTTAAAATACATAGCCATAGTATGTTTGTCAAGACATAACAGAATTCATCATAAATGTTTCATATTATGTATCTTCATTTTCAAGTTTCCTGAATTGTCTCCAAAACATCAATGGATTATTATATTTAATTATGGTAACAGTACAATTTTTAATAGCATTATGTTTTTCTTCACACTTGTTTAAAGACAATAGACTAAGGAAGAGGTAGGGTTGAGGGAAGGATGCTTCAGGGTGATTAATCGTGTTCAGGTGTCAGGAGGGTTCTATGGAAAAAGACTGAAGAAAGGGAGAACCACTTGCTTGATAAAGTCATGGGATACGTGGAATGATGAGATCGGATGAGCCTTAGAAAGGCATAAGGAATCTGTCCTTCCAAATTTGGAAAACAGGAAGCAAAAGCTGTAGTAGTTCATGCCTGTTTTCTCAAGGCAGGAGACTATGGTAGGTGTTAGGGAGATGAGAGTGATAGTGCTGGGAGGGACAGTGTTAGGATAGCCACTTTGGAAAATCAGTTAATTCTTCCTCTTAAATCTTTTTTGACATCAACTCCAATAGGTGTGAAAGGTTACTAGAGATCTCTTAAATCCACTGATGCCTTTGGTTCGTTTCTCACTGATTTTCTTTGTATGAGATAATATATATAAATCTTAGCATGGTGTTTATGCATTAAAAATTGCTTAATAAATGTTGATGTGTGACACCTATAAGAATAGAGCGGATGTATAGGTTGTAGGAAAAGCCTTTGAGGGTAAAAGAGATTGCCCAGGGAAAACATAGAGAATAAGAAAAGCCTGGACAGAAGGTTGGGAAACACCAATGCTTAAAAGTGTTCTAGAAAAGAAAAAAAGATTAACAAATTGAATTGAGAGGTAAGGGGGAAGAAAACAGGAGAAAATATTGTCATGCCACTAGTTACTCTTTCCCAAACATGCCATGCAATACCATGCCTTTGCTCACGTTCTTCTCTCGTCTCCTCTGTCTGGCAAACCACTCGTTCAAGGTTCAGCTCGTATATCAGCTTTTCCTCATTCTAGGCAGAATTTTTAATTTCTTTATCTTGTTCTTGTATCTAATGTACCTCTAGGAAGTGGTCCTAAATGGGTTGCAGACACCTTTGAGAATAAACACAAAACTTCCCAGAAAAATACACATTTTACTCTTTTGCAGACAATTTCAGGGGCTACCTGGGTTCCCTGAGACCTCTTCCCTGGACCCCAGATTCAGACCCCTGGTTTTTGTTTTTTATATCAGCTTCACTCATTTGGGGGTACGGGGCAGGGGTTAGACATTGTCCAATAAATAAGCGCTTAGAGCTTCAAATTTACAATTTTCATGTTTGCAAAAACTTGAAAATAATTTCAGTAATGGTAATAAAAATGCAAATAACTATCATTATTTTGCCTGTATAATTCAAAATATGTAACAAAACTTTTGCCAAAAATTTAGAACTGCAGCCTTATAAAAGCTTGATAAAATGGCTAATTTTAAAGTTTAATTATCTCAGATTAGTTAATACTGAAATAACACAGTAACTTGTAAGTCAAGAAGTTCTGTTCATATTGTCAGTCTTTTAAGGACAAATCCTTCTTTGTTCTCATTTAGTAAACGTTCAATAAATGTTGAATTATTCACAGGAGATAATCATTGTCTATCCTTGAGCAGAGGGATGAAGTAATGTAGTATTTTAAAAGAATTCATTTGGCAATGGTATATAAAGAATAGATACTGTATTGGAGAGATAGGAGGTATTAAGAAGCCAGCTGATTAGCAGTAGGAAATCATATGGGCTTCTACCAAGTTTCTGCCTGTGAGAATGCAGAAGTGACAATTCCTTGATGCATTTTGAAATAATGGTGACAGAACACGGGTTTGGAATCAGATAATGCCAAAGTTTTGAGTTCAGGAGGAGGTGGGATGTGAGAAAGGAAATGATGGGAAGCAGGAGGATGCTGAATTAAGTTAGAGTAGATGGTAGAATATTATGTTTCGTAAAGAGTTCAAAATCTAGAATGGAACTTTGGTAAAGAAGTCTGAGCTAGAGACAGAAGGATAGTTTTAATCAGCAGCAAAAATGTTGAGACAGAACCATTTTAAAGAAAGACTAGAAGAGACTTCATAATTTACTGACTATTGAAAATGAAGATACAGGAGTCAGAGAAAAAGATTATGAGTCAGCAGGACTTTGGTCTTATTTTCAGGTGGATTTATTGATTATTTTTCTTCTTACAGCCAAGTGCAAGATCTGTGAGTGGGCGTTTGAGAGTGAGCCACTGTTTCTCCAGCATATGAAGGATACTCATAAGCCTGGAGAGATGCCTTATGTTTGCCAGGTATTGCCTTTTTCTCCAGGGAGATTTAGCCATTTTGCTCTCAGGCTAAATACAAAGAATCCACTAATGAACATTGCCCAGTACCTATTGCACACACTCAGTTTTAGGAACACTGAGGAAATACAGAAGAAATAGTGAACACAGGTTCTATTTTTAGGGTTTCCCATGCAGGAGAAAAACATAAAGGAATATCTGCATGTACCCAGCCGAGGAACCCAGTCTGGGAACATACATATACCTGTACTAAGGGAGTGTCTGTCTCCTGAATGTGCCCTTTGGAGATAGAAAAAAAACTCTACTCCTCTTTGTCAGAATATGGACTGTTCTCAGACTTTCCTGTCTTTCCCATTTTTATCTTATTTCACGGCTGAATTTATCACCAACATAGCCCTGCAAAAGATGTCAGAAAAATAATCTGATTTCTATACATTTAGGAAAAATTTTTTTTCGTATCTTAACATTTTTGTTGCTACCTCTTTTTTAAGGCCTCAGTTGTCCACTTCACTCTTAGCTTATTTTCCTTCTTATGTGACTCAGGTGTGTCAGTATCGCTCTTCACTCTACTCTGAGGTAGATGTCCATTTTCGGATGATCCATGAGGATACTCGGCACCTGCTCTGCCCTTATTGCTTGAAGGTCTTCAAAAATGGCAATGCATTCCAACAGCATTACATGAGGCACCAGGTACCAGGCACCAAGCAATTTCCGTGTTCGTATTTTTTAATTATGGATACAGGGGCCAGGACTGAGCTAAGCAAATAATTTTGGTAAAGAAGATAATATACATGTGTTTGAAAAATTTATTGAATTCCAGTGATGTGTGCCAGGCACTGGGCTAGATGCTAGAGATTTAGTGGTTAAACAGGACAATTAAACAGTACAATAAAGCAAGAAGAATGTTGTGTTAGGGGAAATACAAGGTTTAAAAAAGAATGTACCTATTCTGGGAGCCTAGTAAGGCTTCTAGGAAAGGGGGTGTTCAAGACCTGAAGGATGAGTAAGGATGAGCCAGATGAAGAAGTGGGATAGAAGGACAGAATGCTGTCAAAGACAGGGAAATTCAAGGAATTGAAGTTCAGTGTGGTTGGCGTGTGTAGGGTACAGGGGGAGGTTGGAAGTTAGGGAACAGATCATGGAGAATCTTGTAAGCCATATAAAAGGAATTTCAACTTTTATTATAATAAGTTGTTGGGAAGCCATTAAAGAGATTTTTAGTCCTGGAGTGATGTGTTCAAATTTGCTTTTAGTTATGATTGCACTGGCTGCTCTAAGGAGAATGAATTGAAGGAGGTTGAGACTAGAGTTAGGGAGACAAGCCAGAGGCTTTTTCAGTAGTTGAGATGAGAGATGATAGTGGCTACTAGCTTTTGAAATGAGGACAAAGAGGATAGAGATATTGAGAAGATAAGTGATATCTATGATTTAGAAATGGATTTAGGTGAAGGTAGTGAGAGAGTAGTTAAGACTAGTGCCCAGGATTCTGTCTTCGGTAATTGGATGAATGGTGGGACTGTTTATTGAGATAGGAACAGTGGAGAAAATAATTTTTGAGGGGAGGATTATAAGTTTGGATATTCTTTTTTATTACTATTATTTTTTAAAATTTTGGCCATGCCATGTGGCACACCGGATCTTATTCGTTCCTGACCAGGGATCAGACCCACACTCCCTGCAATGGAAGCATGGAGTCTTAACCACTGGACCACCAGGGAAGTCCCAAGTTTGGATATTCTTGACTTAGCAGTATCTATGGACATCAAGTATAACTGACTTTTAAATAGGTAGTTGGATATACAGGTCTGAGGCCTGGGAGAAAAGCCTGGATTGTGAAAGGTACTTAGGAATCATCATTATATAAATCAGTGGATTTTAAACTTGTAAGTGCTATGCTGCACCCCCATCCCCCACCCCCCAAATTGAGAATAAGGTGAGGCTTAGGACCATTGAAGTCTCTATCCACAAGGCCAGGACCATAGTCCTGGAAGGAAAACAAGAAGAGTCTTGGTGTCAAGGAAGCTGAGGGGACAAAAGTATTTTGAAGAAAAGAGTGTGGTCAGGTGTTACAGGAAGGTATCAGCAAGGTAGAAACTTTAGAGGCCAGCATTTAATTTAGCCGTTTTGTTGGTTAGCAAGGTGGAAGTCAGATTTCAGTGGGACAAATGATGAGAGATAAGGAAATGGAGACAACTTATTTAAAGAAATTTGTTTATGAAAAAAATAAATTAATTAAAAAATAAATTTGTTAGGGCTTCCCCGGTGGCACAGTGGTTGAGAATCCACCTGCCAATGCAGGGGACACAGGTTTGAGCCATGGTCCGGGAAGATCCCACATGCCGCGGAGCAACTAAGCCCATGAGCCACAACTACTGAGCTCGAGTGCTGTAACTACTGAAGCCGCCCGCATGCCTAGAGCCCGTGCTCCACAATAAGAGAAGCCCCCACAATAAGAGAAGCCACCACAATGAGAAGCCTGCGCGCCACAACGAAGAGTAGCCCCCGCTCGCCACAATTAGAGAAAGCCCGTGCACAGCAATGAAGACCCAACACAGCCAAAAAAATAAATAAATAAGTAAATTTGTTTATGAAGGGGAGGACCAAGGGTGGTAGATCCAGGAAAAGAGGTAGCAAGGGAGAATTTGTTGTTGCTTTTGTGTTTTGTTTTTAAGATGGAATAGGTATGCCTTTGTTTTAAAATACTGCAGGAAAGGAGCCACTGGAGGAGAAGAGTGAAGGTACATAGGGAACAGAAGAGAGAACAAGATGGGTGGGTGTACCTGTGCATAACATTCACGTGTGTGCACACGTGCCCTCACTCTTACTTGTAAGCAGGCACTTCTTAGGCTCACACTAGTGACTGCTGATAATCCACCACTAATGCATTTCCATATAGTAGCATGGAAATTATCACCTGTAACTCAGCTGAGGTTACAGAGAGAGCCTTGCTATCCTAGGGAAGAAAATCATAGACATGTCGTATTTCAATACTGGGCAGATTGAATCCTCAAAATGGCCTTGGAGGGAGGCATATCTGTATGCATTGATGTGTTAAGAGGAAAAAAACAGCACTGTGTAGAAAGGACTATCATTTTTGTTAAAGAAAGAGAAAGGAAAACAGGTGGTGATTGGAGATGTATGTGTTTGCTATATGGTTATATGCATAGACTATCTGTGAAAGAATACCCAAGAGACTTGGTAACAAGTTGTTTCTATGGAGAGGGACTGACGGTTGGAGTTGAAGGCAAGCTTACCACATGAAGGAGTACAGAATAAAAGTATGATTTTTTTTTTTTTACCACGTACATATTTATTGTATTTAAAAAGAAATAAGAATATCCAGAAGTAGTAGCACTGTCCATCCACACTGTAAAGATAAAGTAGTAGGGGCAAGTGAAGCGTAAGCCACTCAGCCAAATTGTTAAAGCAAGTCAGCGGGAGATGCTTTGAGGACCTAGTTATTCTGACTTTGAGTCTGCCTTTCTCTGGGAGCATGGGAGGTGATGATTCTCACCACCCAATAATAGGTTTGTAACTTTACTTCAAAATAAATAAAGTTATATAAAAAGATAAAAAAATACTAGGTTTGGTGTTATGTTGTGTATTTCTCTTTTTTCCTCTGTTAAATTACCAGCAGAAGGGTGGGAAGAATACGATTGGCAATGATGTACCTTCTCCTCAGGGAAGAAAATTCATTGGGAACCTTTAAAGGATTCTGTCTCTTTTTATTCCCCCTTCAGAAGAGGAATGTTTATCATTGCAACAAATGCCGGCTGCAGTTTCTCTTTGCCAAGGACAAAATTGAACACAAGCTTCAGCACCATAAAACCTTCCGTAAACCCAAGCAGCTGGAAGGTTTGAAACCAGGCACCAAGGTAAAGGGTTTGTTGACATTCTCTTTACAGATCCAAGAAGGGGAGGAATAGAGATTTTCCGCGTTCTGAGGTTTAACGTGGGTAGTGTCTAATTATCCCTTCCCTTGACTCACAGGTGACAATCCGGGCTTCCCGAGGGCAGCCACGCACTGTTCCTGTACCCTCCAGTGATGTCCCTCCCAGCACCTTGCAGGAGGCAGCACCACTGGCCTCCTCAGCGGACCCTCTGCCCGTCTTCCTTTATCCCCCTGTCCAGCGCAACGTCCAGAAGAGAGCTGTTAGGAAAATGTCAGTGCCTTCTTCTGGAGGCTGGGGGCCGGGTGGGCACAGTTATTCCTGATAGTGTAATCTGGTAGCCTTTTAGGCAGTATCTGTTGTCTAAGTCGCCTACAATTTAGGAACCCCTGAGGCAGTAATAAGAATTTTCCTTGTTTCTTGACAGGAGTGTCATGGGCCGGCAGACATGTCTGGAGTGCAGCTTTGAGATCCCAGATTTCCCTAACCATTTCCCTACTTATGTTCACTGCTCTCTATGTCGCTATAGTACCTGCTGTTCTCGAGCTTATGCCAACCACATGATCAAGTAAGTCAGGATTAAACCAATGTTCCTATGTGGGATTTCAGGTTCTCCAGAACTCAGTGCATTCCCTCCCCTGCTTCTGGGGTTTCCTTCTTCAACTTTTAGAGCTGTTTGCCCACCTGTCCTAGCAGGTAAGAGGCCAGACCCGGCTCCATTTGGCTTTGATGGTCTGTGCTCTGATTTTGTAGGACCTTGCTACCCAAAATGTGGTCCAAGGACCAGCAGCACTCATTTGGAGCTTCTTAGAAATGTAGCATCTGACCCTGGTCACCACCACGCCACCCCCAACCAGAATGTGCCTTTTAATAGATTTCCCCCCACCCCCATGATTCGTTTGCATATTAATAGGAAATATTAATGTGATAGGAAAACAGGCTTGGGTTGAGGTTAGGATTGAGTGAAGAGGCATTTCTTTTGTTGGGGCATTGTCAGTCGCTGGTGATCTCTAGTTTAGCAAGCAGAACCACGTAACTCATACCACTTTTTGTTTGTCTTCCTCAGCAATCATGTTCCACGGAAGAGCCCCAAGTATTTGGCTTTGTTTAAAAATTCTGTGAGGTAACAAAAAACTTATTGATGGTCTGTTAATTTTTCAAGTTTTTACATTAAATCCCTTTTAATATTTTGGGGGGTGGATATATGAATTAATTTGACAGAGAGGAGAAAGGAGGGACACTCTTTTTCTTTATTAAGCCTCAAAGCTTAACTCTTTCTAGTGTCACTGCTACATTTGTCTTATATACTTTTGACTCTCTTTCTTAGTGGAATCAAGCTGGCCTGCACTTCATGTACCTTTGTTACTTCTGTTGGAGATGCCATGGCTAAGCATTTGGTATTCAACCCCTCTCACAGATCCAGTAGCATCCTGCCACGGGGTAAGTAGGAGAGATGGGGATTAGGGAAAAAAGCTAAGGATACAGGTCATACCATGAGTCTGGTGCATCTCTACCTGGCCTGACCCATTCACTGTTTAGATACACTTCACCAAATTGGAAGCATTCTAACCTGAAATTTATATAAGACTGGGAAGGCAGCAGGTTTGCTTTTTTGGTTGAAATCTAAAGAACTCTTCGGAGGGTTTGTTTCTTCACTGAGCTAACATTTTTTTATTGTCTTTATTTCCCATAGGACTCACTTGGATATCTCACTCAAGGTAACAGAAACTCGCTTGATGGTTTAATTTCTATTTTATAGTATGTTTGGTCTTTATTATTACTACTATTACTATTATTATTTCATTTTTCTAGTTTAACTGAGCTTTTTCCTCCTCTCGTTGCTAACCTTTTAGGCATGGCCAGACTCGTGACCGAGTGCACGACCGGAACTTGAAGAATTTGTACCCTCCTCCTTCCTTCCCCTCTATTAAAGCTGCCACTGTGAAATCTGCGGGGGCCACCCCAGCTGAGCCTGAAGAGCTACCAGCTCCCATGGCCCAGGCACTCCCGTCACCAGCCTCAACTGCAACCCCACCACCAACCCCCACTCATCCCCAGCCTTTAGCCCTTCCACCCTTGGCTACGGAGGGGGCGGAATGTCTGAATGTCGATGACCAGGATGAAGGGAGCCCAGTCACCCAGGAGCCTGAGCCAGCATCAGGGGGTGGTAGTAGCAGTGTGATTGGCAAGAAGGAGCAGCTTTCTGTGAAGAAGCTTCGAGTGGTACTGTTTGCCCTGTGCTGCAATACGGAACAGGCAGCTGAACACTTCCGAAACCCCCAACGACGCATCCGGCGTTGGCTTCGGCGCTTCCAGGCCTCACAGGGGGAGAATCTGGAGGGCAAATATCTGAGCTTAGAGGCAGAAGAGAAACTGGCTGAGTGGGTGCTGACCCAGCGAGAGCAACAGCTACCTGTAAATGAGGAGACCTTGTTCCAGAAGGCCACCAAAATAGGACGTTCTTTGGAGGGGGGGTTTAAGATCTCTTATGAGTGGGCTGTGCGTTTCATGCTACGGCACCACCTGACTCCCCACGCTCGGCGAGCTGTGGCCCACACTCTACCTAAGGATGTGGCAGAGAATGCAGGACTCTTCATTGAATTTGTACAACGGCAGATTCACAACCAGGACTTACCCTTGTCTATGATTGTGGCTATTGATGAGATCTCCTTGTTCCTGGATACGGAGGTACTGAGCAGTGACGACCGAAAGGAAAATGCCCTGCAGACAGTGGGCACAGGGGAGCCTTGGTGTGATGTGGTGCTGGCCATTCTGGCAGATGGCACTGTCCTCCCTACCCTGGTTTTCTACCGAGGACAGATGGATCAGCCTGCTAATGTGCCAGATTCCATCTTGCTAGAGGCGAAGGAGAGTGGCTACAGTGACGATGAGATCATGGAGCTGTGGTCAACCCGAGTGTGGCAGAAGCACACAGCTTGCCAGCGCAGCAAAGGCATGCTTGTGATGGACTGTCATCGCACTCACCTGTCAGAAGAGGTGCTGGCCATGCTTAGTGCCTCTAGCACTTTGCCTGCAGTTGTCCCAGCAGGCTGTAGCTCCAAAATCCAGCCATTAGATGTATGCATCAAACGAACTGTCAAGAACTTCCTGCACAAAAAGTGGAAGGAGCAGGCTCGGGAAATGGCAGACAGTGCGTGTGATTCTGATGTCCTGCTTCAGCTGCTGCTGGTCTGGCTGGCTGAGGTGCTTGGTGTCATTGGGGACTGTCCAGAGCTAGTTCAGCGGTCCTTCCTTGTGGCCAGCGTTCTGCCTGGCCCTGATGGCAACATTAACTCACCTACAAGAAATGCTGACATGCAGGAGGAGCTAATTGCCTCCCTAGAGGAGCAACTGAAGCTGAGTGGGGAACAGTCTGAGGAGGCCTCAGCTTCCACTCCCCGACCCAGGTCATCTCCTGAAGAGACAGTTGAGCCTGAAAGCCTTCACCAGCTCTTTGAGGGTGAAAGTGAGACCGAGTCCTTCTATGGCTTTGAAGAAGCTGACCTAGATCTGATGGAGATTTAAGTGTTGGGGTCATGAGGGGGTGTGGAGTGGGGGTGGGAAAGTGTTAGGGAGGGTAGAGGTAAAGGGGGGTATACCAGGTGGGGGTATTTGGGTTATATTTTTTAATTTTATGCCACCACTCCCCGCTGATGTTGACTTATATACATCCTTGTGGATTTGTGGATTATTAGGAAAACCAATAGTGATCACGTCTGAGCCGATGAGCTGGTCCTGGCCCCATTGGTCATTCACTTCTGCTAAAAACAGGTTTTTGTGACTTTTTTTTAAATTTAAATCACTGTGCTTGGTATTTTTCTGACAAAATCAAGAAAAAGGAAAAAAAAAAATATTTCGTGGGCGAATGTTAAATCTTTTGTTTCCCCTTTTACCTCAACTGTATCATAGTACATCTGGGTTTTGTTTTACTGTGTGGCCAGTGTCTTTGGGCATGATGCTATCCAACCATTGTCAATGTGAGAACATTTCTGAAGATGGGAAAGACAAAAATTGTAGCTCACAAACTGGTTTATTATATATATATATGGATAAAAAAGTTTTTTCATTGTGGTCTTAACACTTTTATATAAAAATGAAAATGGAAAAAAAATCCCACTGAACTCTCTCTTCCTTCTCCTTTCTTTCCTTCCCTCTCCAGAGATGTTGGTTTCTACAGCAACTCTTAAATATAAAATTGTGGCTTTAAAAATGCATGAAACCACCTTTAATCGTCCAGAATGATGAGTAGATTTTTTCCCTCACCACCCTCCCTCCGACAAAAACACAACAAAACCAATATTCTTTGCACCTGTGATCCTTGGCCCCCTTCCCCATTCTCACACCGTCACTCTGGACAAAGGATCATACATGGGTCATTAGCAAGCAAGAGGTACTGAGGTGATCACACAGAACCTTAGGGTGGAAGCCATTCCCAGTGTATGGGTCTTCATCCTGCAATCCATGGGGGCAGTCCCTGCTTTGTTGAACTTCCTCCTGTTAAGTGGACAGCATACCTGTTCAAGGGATCACATGTCCGCCAGCCAGCAGCTAATTGTGCAAGAAGTTGTATTGAACTTTAAAAAGACCACTTGTTGAAATTCTGCTTACCCTGTGGCTTTCCCCTATTTCTCTTAATGCTTAGAGAAGAATCTGATAAGAAGAAACACATAGGGGTGTGCACAAAGAAAAAGACATGAATCTTTATTTTTCACTGCCAGCTTCAAGGAAAGAAAATTTTTTCTACAATTTGCATGAGGGATTTTTTTTTTAATTGTATGTACTCAATGGCTATAAACTGAAACGTACTGTAACACACAGAGAAAAGGAGCAAAAATCCAGGTCCACCTTTCCCACAACTATACTATACTTCTGTCCATCCTGAGGCTTTCTGCAACGTTTCCCTCCTGTGAGCCAAGGAGGCAACCTGCACAGGCTTGTAAATGGTTCATCTTTAAAATGTACATAAGTGGAACATTTAAAAAAAATGAGGGGAAATGGATTTATAAACAATGTGGTTTTTTTCTAGGTGACCCTATTTGATTGAGCAGGCTTTCAGAGACTGGGAGATGCTCAAGATGTGATGGGCCTGGTGGTACAGGTGTGACATTTGTTACCACCTGTTTCTCCTCATCCGTTTTTTTTGTTTGTTTTTTAACTCCCAGCACACTATAATATAGTGAACTGGAGTATTCCCCTCCATAAACAGCTTGGCCAGCTTTGTGAACCCATGGCATCTGAAAACTGAACTGAGGATCCACCTGGGCTTCTCTTCCCCAGCTTTTTGCCTGATGCCATTTTGACAGAATATGGACTTTTGAGTCAAAACTTTGCTTTTCAGAAAGTTCAAGAACTATGGTCAACGCTATCTGCAGTGACTTAATCCTTCTCTTTGGTAGTCTCCGCAGCAGCCCCAGATTTAGCAGAGCTGGGTTCCTGGCCTCTGCACACTGTATGACTTTCTCAATGGGTAATTTTTTTAAGGCCATAATACCAACAGTGGATCAGCTGGGTTTTGGCCAGGAAGTTACCTTTGTGGATTCTGCCCGCATGGCTTCGTAGTATAGGAAGTTTTTTTTGTTTTGTTTTTTATAATTCAGTTTAATCAATAAACAAGTATTTATTGACTACTTTGTGTTGAGACTGAATGTGTGGAAGATTCAAATTGAAAGCTGACAGTTTTCTTTGGCTTGAATTTACTAGTTGTAATCATGGGTAATACACGTGGAGGGGTTTTAATTTCTCTTTCAGCTCTCACCTCACTGAATTTCTATACAGGCATACCTTGGAGATACTGTGGGTTGGGGTCCAGACCACTGCAGTGAAGCAACTATCATAGCAAAGCGAGTCACAGTCTCTTTGGTTTTCCAGTGCATGTAAGTTTATACTATAGTATATTAAATGTGCAATAACACTATGTATGTCTAAAAAATGATATACCTTAATTTAAAAATACTTTATTGCCAAAAATGCTGACCACCCTGAGCCTTCAGCAAGTTGTCATCTTTTTTGCAGTAGTAACGTCAAAGATCACTGATCACCATCTCAAATAAAATAATGAAAAAGTTTGAAATACTGCAAGAATCACCAAATGTGACATAGACACAAAGTAAGCAAATGCTACTGGAAAAATGGCACCAAGACTTTCTCAATGCAGGGTGGACACAGACCTTCAGTTTGTAAAACAATACTGCAGTATCTGCAAAGCATAAAAAACAAGATATGCCTGTAATAGTTTTGGGGTTTACTGCCTATACTAGTTTCTCAAAAAGAGGTTTAGAGAGGATATGCATCAGAATCACCCAGGGTGTTTTTTTAAATTCGGGTTTAACGCCATCCTGGTGATGGAACTGGCTAATAACCCCAACTGATTTGACTCACCACTACACCTAGGACTTAGTGAACACAATACTTGTAAGAGGTCTTCTGACAGTGCTAGAAATTAGTAGAAGACTTAGCTTAAATGTCGAAATTACTTAGTATTCCCCATGAAGGGTGAGGAGGTTGGACGGGTGTGGGATCAAGGCTGTTTGTTAGTTCCAGTTTGGGAGTAACCTTATACAGCTCTACGAGATGTTACATTTCCATCTTTGAAATGGTTTTAACTAAAATCACATATAGAGCCAACATTAACCAGAAAGTCTGTATTTTAGACTAGTGCATGGGTGAAAACATTGAAGAAATGTTAAACACAAAAGCTAATTATGTTACCACACAAAGATTAAGTCTGACTTCTGTACAAAGCAGCCTTCCGTACAGACCCAGATGAAGACAGTAATGGGTCTTTGGTATTATCATGCAGACCATTCTATATATATGCTACCAGAACCAAGAACCAAAGGGTTCTCTGACCAGGGAGGGAGATGGCACACAGCAGTACTTAGCAGTTTCACTCTTGGTGTGACCTAGTCAAACAGTACAACCACTCAGCAAGTGTTTCAAAGGATTTATTTTACAAAAGAATAATACCTTTGAACCAGCCAAGTTCAAAGTTAGAAGAAGGGTACAACTTCAGTTCTGGATAATGCCTCTGTATTTCATTCAAAGCCACTAAAAAGGAAGAGATCATAATAAAATGGTGAAGCCATAGAGTGAGGAATCAATTCGTAAAAGCAGCTCTATCCTCAGCCCAAACCCTTGCCACCCAGAGAATTTTTTGGTTGAGACCTCCAGAAAAACCAAGCTTACTGCAACCAAAGGATCTCCCAACTATCTCTTCTACTGTAATTTTAATTTCAGTCACCTGATCATGTGGGCAATATCCCAGCTGGTCTCTGCAGACAGGGGTCCCTCTATTTCAACACCTTTTTCAGTTACAGTGGCGATTTGAAACTGAAAGAAAGCAGAGCTCTCAATGAAAATGCCAACCCTTATGTCAAAGGTCAAGTGGAGGGTCTTTCCCAAATGTGAAAACAGGAGACACAGAAATGGGGCACTCTGTGCTTCAAAGTTTAGAGACTCGGGGATTGCAAAGCCTGCCAATTAGCTCCGCATCACTTCTTATTCACACTTCTCACCCGGTTATAAGAACGGGCATCTCGATAGTACAGCACTCGCATGCAGCGTTCCACTAGCTCTTGGGCCTCAGTCTGGCTCAGCACTGGCTTCTTCTCCAGAACTTCTCGCAGCAGAGGCTAGGGATATGGGGGGTGCGGGGGTGGGGGAACATGGGAGATATCACGAGCTGAATACCAGGCGATTTGTCGCAAATCCACGGTGTGAAAAGAATCATAAATGAGTGAAAAGGCGACATTCCACCTACTGCCTCAGCAAAATGAACTCTGCTTACTTGTGCTAAGACCCACTTGAAGGGGAAATTCTAGGGTGTCCTCTCTTAGCACATGTATACTGACTCCCTCCAGGACATACCCCACCGTGTCATTATGGCCTCTGGACCAAAAAGAAAACCATCCGCCCAGCAGTACAGATCCTAGCCTGTTCCTCATGTCAGAATTTCAAGGGTAGAACAAGCAGACAACCACTAACCCCCCCTGCCTTCTGTCTTCTATCCCTCATCCCTCAACTGGCTACTTACCTGAGCCAAGTATGCACCATAACCGGTGGCCACCGAAGGGGCTTCATAGGCTACACCAAGCATGTCCACGTAACCCAGGAAGCTAACAGGACACAATAGGTCATCTTAGGTTTCTGTATCTTAGCTGTAGGAAGGGACCATGGGGTCTGAGGTAGAAGTGGGAGTCACTCAGGGGGAAGAGACAGACACTACACGGGCACTAGAGTTTGGGTAGTCAAGGAAGTGAGTTATTTGTATTCAAGTCAACCTCTCTCCATCAGCATAGCCTCCAATGACCATGGTGTTCCACAGGGGGTTCATCTTGGAGCGCCGGCTGTACGTAGCCCTGGTCAGCCATGAATGAATAGCTTTAGGGCTATAGCTGTGTCCATCTCCCAACAGCTCCTCATCGATCCTTAAAAACAATTGGTTGTGAAAAAAGGGAGAACGGAAATCGGGGTTTCCATCCACCCCCAAAAGATGTTACCACAATCTTCCCTATTTAAACTAAAATAAACTACTTATTTGCAAACATCCTCAAATCTTCCACGCCAAGTCTCCCTGTCCTCTGCTGCAGCTTCAAGTTTCTCCACCCTAGAACTTCCTGAGGGGATAAAAAACAGTGGATTCCCCTCCCCACTTGGAAACTACTCCTATTCTCGAGATGACTTACACCATTTGGCCGAGAACTTGCTTCAAATATTGGAAATCAGCGTAGTCTCCGGAAGCACCCAGCATGGTGCTGTTGTTGACTCGCATAATGCGAGAGATGTTGCGGAAACGAGCCAAGGAGCCGTACGAGCCCAGCATGTCTGCTGCAATCACCACTCCGCCCTCAAACTTGACGCCCAGGACCGAGGTCCCGGTCACCATGGGGTTCCTGGACAGAGAGGGTGGTCTGGAGAGGAGCGGCGCGGGGGGAGAGCCTGAGCCCGCTTCCCGCGCTGTGGGTTCCGCCTCTGACTTTCAACGGCTCCTTTCATTCTCCGGGACCCTCCTCCCCGAGTTCCCCCGCCGTTAGCGCGCCCCGGGGTGCCCCCCTCGCCTTCTCCGGCTCCCAGAACCTGCCGGCCGCACCAGGCCCCACGGTCCCTCCCCCTGCGCAGGCTAAGGCTCCGAGAGCTTACTGGGTGCGCGTAATCGGACCCCCGTAGAGCGCGGACGCCGGATCCACAGAGGAACCGGGAGTGGGCGGGATGCGGTAAAACTGCCCAGGGGCCGGTCCGCACCGCGACTCCAAAAGCGCTTCCATCTTAGTCACGGTAGCACGAGAAACGAAAGCGTTGGCGCCGACGGAAGCGGAAGTGATCCTTCAGTGCCACACCTTTCTTCTTCCTGCAAGCTACTTCCAGCTGCCATGTTGAAAGGGTCAGAGCCGACCGTACCAGTGTCCCGGGTGGCGACCAAAACCCAGAGATGTGGAGTTACCAGACGTCGTATCACATCGCGGTAGAGTCTGGACTAGAACAGTATTCTGACGCACAAAGTCAAGGAAGGGGTGGGTGGTGTGGGAGATGGGTATGGGTCGGGGGTGGATGGGAGGGCGGGGCACTTCAAGACGCTGACGCTGAGCGAGGAAGCAGAAATTCTCCTTTCCTTTTTGGATCCTTATGAAAAAGAAAAACAAAAAACCCACACGAAACTAACAGTGAACCCAGGATCATGTGGCATATTCGACCCATTTTATAGATAAGAAACCGAGACTTGTGTAGTGATTTACCCGATTACACAGCAAGCAGTAGAAGATCTGAGTCTTCAAACTCAGAACTAAAATAGGAACCATACAGTTGCGCGTACCTTGGGGTGTATGATATCTCAGATGGATCACTCACTCTGTAGGACCTTGGACAAATCTCTGAAAGTTTCCTAATTGTCAAAGGCTCTTGCTTACCTCTTAAACATCAGAAAAATTCCATTGACTGTGGGAGTGTAACTAAATTACAGGCGTTCCCTTCTCAATGTGGTTCTGTAGCAAGGGCTGGAAGCAGTGTCTAGAATCAAACACTAAACCTAAAACCACTACTTTGCCGCAACTCCCTTCACAACTAGATTTTAAATTTTTCACTCAGCAGGAAACCAAATCAGTTTTGTTTTTTAAAATTCCCTGAGTTAATTTGAACCAAAGCAATGCAAAAAATTTTAGCCTAATTGAAATAAAATATTTTATTAGGTCATGAAACCTTGGAAAGGGAAGGGTCAAGATCTTGTGTTAGAGGCACCCAAATGATGCTCTTTGTATCACCTTTGGGACTTGAAAACTAGGTAGTAGATTTTTTCTTCAAAGTAATAGCCACATTCTCGCAAACCCCATATTCCAGGTGGCTCTTGGACCTCTCTGAGGCTTACCTGGACAAATAGCAGGTGTCGTTTGTGATGACAAAAGGCTTACTGGGATTCCTCCAAAACTGCTTGAATACTTCACTTTCATAGCTACCAGAGTCCTCTTCATATGAACTTTAAAGCAATTAGCCATCAATTAATTGGCTATATCCTTGTTTAGAAGTGGCCTGAGGTGGCTTGCTGGTTTCTGGTCTCACTCCTTTCAAGGTCCCTAGATTAAGGCTCTGGTGGGGCCAGTACCAGTTCCAGAGATCAGGCAGGTTGTCAAATTCCACAGAGTCTAAAAGAAGAAAAGTGAAAGGATCTAGAATCATTCAGCCTGAGAGTAGGATGACAGGGAAAGCAAACCACTAACATTTGATGATGCAATATTCAGAGGAAGGTGACCAGCATGTCTTTTGTGCTAAGATGAAAACAAGACGTAAGTTAAACTGAAGGGGAAACTTAAAGGGAAACTTATAGGAAGTTTCTTCTCTTTTTAAAGCATTTTTAAGTTTGCCCAGTTTTCTATGGTTGGCTATTACTTCGAGTTTAATTAGTATTTAGCTCTCACCAGTGTTTGAGCTTTTAAGTCAATAATCATCAGACTGGTTTTGTAACATGTCAGGGTATCTCTGGTTATGGGGAATGTCTTGAAATTCTCAGAAAAGAATAACACTAGACTAAATTGGAATTAATAATCACCATCATCACCACCTCACAAACATTTTCACTGCTCCATATTTTAGGAGAAGTGGTATTTGAAACTTCAACTCCAAAAGAGTTAAGGATCATTTCTTGACCTGCTCAGGGCCTGGCTCCAGGGGGCTGTAACAGAAAGATGAGAAAGAAAATGTGTCTAGCTTGTCCATGGCTGCACTACCCTGTGGGTATGCCCTGAGGATTTTTGTAATTTTACATCCTCTATAATTCAGTTCTGCAATATCTCTCTTGCAGGATGTGTCACACTTGTCTAAAGACTGACTTGCTAAAGCAAAAGTTCCACAAAAGCAGAAACAGATTGTCTTTCAACAGTGTCCCTTGATGCACAGAAGATTCAGATTCAGATGTGGTCCTGTTTATCTTTTTTTGTTGCCCATACTTTTGATATCATATCCATACTTTTGATGTCATATCCAAGAAATCATTACCAAATGCAATGTTAAGAAGCGTTTCCACTATGTTTTCCTCTAAGAGTTTTGTACTTTTAGTCCTTATGTTTAGATCTCTTAGCCATTTTGAGTTAAATTTTGTCTATGGTGTAAGGTAAGGGTCTAACTTCATTCTTATACACGTAGGTATCCAGTTTTCTCAACATCATTTGTTGAAAAGACTGTCTTTTCCTCATTGAATGGTCTTGGCACCCTTGTTGAAATCATTGATCATATGTGAGGGTTTATTTCTGGGTTCTCTATTTTATTCCACATAGTCTATATGTCTGTCTTTATGACAGCGCCACACTGTTTTGATTACTGTAGCTTTGTAGTAAGTTTTGAAATCAGACTGTACAAGACATTATTCTTCTTTTTCAAAATTGTTTTGGTAAAGATATCTTTAAATTTTATATTTTATGGCATTTTTTTCCTTTTGGTATAGAATTCTAAATTGACAGTTATTTTCTTTTGGAACTTTAAATATGTTATTTCATTTTCTTCTGGCTTCCATTGTTTTTGTTGAGAAGTCATCTGTTAGTCATACTGTTGTTTCTTTGAAGATAATGGGGCTTTTTTCTTCTGACTTCTTTTAAGATACCCAACAGTGTCTCTGATGTTCAACATCAGAGACACAACGTGGCTAGGATATGCCTAGCGATGGTTTTATTTGTATCTATCCTGCTTGGGTTTGCTGAGCTTCTTGAATCTGTGGTTTGATATCTTTCATCAGTTTTGGAAAATTCTCAGCCATTATCTCTTTAAATATTGCTTTTTCCCAATATTCTCTCCTCTTTTTTAAGATTCCAGTTAAACATGTGCTAGATATTTGAGCATGTCTCCTATGCTTCTTACTTTCTTTTTGTTTTCCATTCTATTTTATCTCTGTGTTTCAGTTTGGGTGTTTTCTACTGACCTATCTTCCAGTTCTCTAATTCTGTGCCCAATCAGCTGTTAAACCCTTACATTTCAGATTTTGGCTTTTTGTTTGTTTTTCAGTTCTAGAATGTCCATTTGAGTTTTTGGGGGGTTTTTTTGTGGTATGCGGGCCTCTCACTGTTGTGGCCTCTCCCGTTGCAGAGCACAGGCTCTGGACACGCAGGCTTAGCGGTCATGGCTCACAGGCCCAGCCGCTCCGCGGCATGTGGGATCTTCCTGGACCGGGGCACGAACCCATGTCTCCTGCATCAGCAGGCGGAATCTCAACCACTGTGCCACCAGGGAAGCCCCATTTGAGTTTTTTATAGATTCCAATTTTCTGTTTAAATTCATTTTCATTTATATGTCCATAATTTTTGCTATTTTCTTTAACATGTTAATCATTGTTATTTTTACATTCTTGTATGCTAATTTTAGTATCTGGATCATCTATGAGTCTTTTTATATTTTTTTTCTTTTCATTTTGGTCATATTTTTTTTTCTCTTTACAAGTCTCATGATTTTTTACTGTTTGCCAGAAATTATGAATAACTACAGAAGGCTCCATATCATGTTCTCTTCCACTAGAGAGGGTTCTCACTTTTTCCTATTAGGCAGATAGGGTGAGGGACTGATTCACCTCAATCCAGTCAAGGATTAGGCTGTCTCAGGGTTGGGTTGCTGTTTCAGTCTGGTTCATCCATATTCTTCAGGCATGTTCCTCACAATCTTTTGACTGAAAGATGGGCAGGTATTCATCTCCTTAGCTCTGAAGTGCTGAAGAAGATTGAGCCAGCTCTGCAGGCTCCTGTTCCAGGGAGTCTCAAAATCTGGCAAATATCTTGAGGAGGAGACCAGTTGAGTAGTTGAGGCTCTTCTCCTTTCCCTGCCTCAGCAGGTCTTCACTTCCTAATCAATAATGCCAGACTGTGGGAGGTTTATTGTGCCTTTTAGAAGCTTTTAACCCAACTCTCCAGCCTCATGAACATTCCAGGAGTTCCGCAAATTTTCCATAGATAAAACTAGCCATCATTAGAGGCCCTTTAAAATTTTAACTCATCACTCCAGCATTGCATGACCACCAAAGTCTTTGGTGATTTCTTTTCCCCAAGCAGAGGCATTCTGTCTAGGTTAGGCCTTATCTTCAGCCTGTGCTCAGCTCACTTCAGAAACATTCTCCTGTCTCTGGAATTTTACTTGATCTAGTCCTCATTCCTTTGACATCCCCTTGTTGCCTTTAAAAAACATGGTTTTTGTAGTTTTTCTAGCTTCTTATTGCAGGAGGAAGACTGACCTGCCATGACCTACAGCTTACCTGTATTGGTTTATTGGTGTATTGGTTTCCTGTGGGTGCTATAGCAAATAACCACAATCTTAGTGGCTTAAAACAACAGAAATTTATTCTCTCACGATTCTAGAGGCCAGAATCTGAAAGCAAGGCAACCTCAGGGCCACACTCCCTCTGGAGGGTCTGGAGGGGGATTCATTCCTTGCCTCTTCTAGCTTCTGGCATTATTTGGTGTTCTTTGGCATGTGGGTACATAACTCCAATCTCTCTCCATCTTCTTCTCACCTTCTCCTCTTGGTCAAATCCCCCTCTGCTTTTCTCTTATAAGGACACTTGTGGTTACATTTAGGGCCCACCCACGTAATGCATTATAGTCTCTTCATTTAAAGATCCTTAGTTTAATCACATCTGGAGGAGAAAAAAAAACCCTTTTTCCAAATAAAAACCTTTTTTCTTATTTTTCAAAAAAGGTAACATTCACAGGTTCCAGGGATTAGGCTGTGGATATATCTTGAGAAGCCATTATCAGCCTACCACATCTGGAATCAGAAGTCCATGATCTGTTTTTTTTTACCTTTATAACTGAAAAATAAAGCACACATATAGAAAATCACATAAAACAAATACATGACTTGAATTACTTTAAGGCCAACACCCTTGAAACGACCATCTAAATCAAGAAATGGAACTTCTCCAGCTAGCCCAGTTCCAATCACAATTGTTTCCCTCTCCTAGAAGATAGCCACTATCCTGACTTTTATGATAATTATCCCCTTGGATTTCTTTATAGTTTCATCATCCAAGTGTGCTTCCCTGGACACTATACTTCAGATTTCCCATTTATTTGATTTTATATGTATTTTGAGTTTTTTAATCTACAGATTTCCTCCTCTAGACCTTTCTTTTCATAACAGTGTATCTGTTAAAGACCCCAGGATGTTTGATCTGTATACCCTACTTTCTGCCCACAGTCTGGGTTTTGCTGATTGCATACTAATAGTTTAGTTCAACATGTTCCTCAGTCCTCTGCAGTTCCTGCACGTGGACAGCTCAATCCAGAGGTCTGTTCAGACTCAGGTTTGATGCCTTTGGCAAGACGGTAAGTGGTGGTGTGTTTTTTCACCAGGAGGCCCATTGTGTCTGGTTGTCTCTTTTTCTTGTGATGTTAGCAATTGATTCTGTTCAGTTAATTCATTTGGTATTGCACAATAATGATATTCTAATTCTATAACTTCGTTTTCATTCATTAACGTGAATATTTCCATAAGGGGACACTTTTCTAATCTACTTTTTTGGTTACCCAGTGTTAAGCTCATATAAGAAAGGTCAAATAAATGCTTTATTCTTTCTCTTTAAAGACTTTTAAAATGATTTTGCCCCATCATTATCTAAATGTGACCAGTTAGCATTTTTTGTATTTTTATGAACTCATAGATTTAAACATTCATTCTGATGCTCAAATTATTCCAGATTTGGCCAGTGAGAGCCTTTTCAAACTGGCTTCTAACAGCATTGTAAATCAACTATACTCCAATAAAAATCAATTTTAAAGAAAACTGGCTTCTGGGTCCTTTTAACACGTCCCCATCATTATTTGAGCACATCGTTACTTTTTGGCAAAACAGGATGTTCCAGGCTCATACTTTCTCTGCACCAGCCCTGGAATCAGTCATTTCTCCAAAGGGCCTTGATTCCTTTTAGTGGAAACTGGTATTTATTCCTTTTTTTGTTTTTTTGTTTGTTTGTTTGTTTTTGGCCGAGCAGCTTGTGGGATTTTAGTTCCCCAACCAGGAATCGAACTTGGGCCCTTGGCAGTGAGAGGACAGAGTTCTAACTGCTGGACTGCCAGGGAATTCCTGAGACTGGTATTTAGAAACCAAGATTTAGTCCCTAGGTGAGCTCATTACTGAGATATTGCTGTCCCCAATACCTCTCAGTGGAGAGAGCTATGCACATACATTTACATCAATATTTATTTCTATATCTATCTATCTACTTATTAGTAGATAGTAGATAACTTATTAGTTATCTATCTATCTATCCACTGAAAACTACAAGTTTACACCAGTATCTCCAATTTCAATTCAATACTACTGGACATAACATATTCTAACTTTCTCCCTTTCCATATTTGTTATTCCCTTTTCTGAAAGTGAAAGTGAGAAACCTGGCTCCCATTATCCTCTCTATATATGTAAATCAATTCCCTTATGCATAACCAATCTCCCATCACTGCCACCAACTCCATCCCTTTGCCAATGCCCTCCTCACTCTGCTCCAGCTCCAACATCCTACTGCACCATCCCCTCATGAAGATTTTCTCTGTACCCGACCTTACTATGGACCATCTCTCCAAGTACACACCCCCTTTATCCTACTGTGGCTCCAACAACCTACATCAGGTCACTGTCACTGCCACCTCCCTGCTTAGACGTCTTCCTCACATCTCATGCTGGGCCACTGTGGCTCTGCACCATTTTCTGCTTCACACCTTTGCCTCCCTTGCTTGGTCCCACTTAATGGCTTTGGACTAAATTGTTCACAAAAGGAAGGGTTAGAGGAAAAGGAAAACATACAGATATATTTATTCTTAGTTCTACAAGTTATACATATATTTATATCTCTATCTATCTATCTATCTCTGGCTTACCACCAATCCTTATGTTGATGTTGCTCTAATCATTTTGTTTGTAAAGTTTTTTTCTAGATCCTTCAGGGAGGGCTCATGGAATCCACATTCTCTTAGTTATTGAATACTGGTAACAGTTGTGTGTGCCCTTCAAACTTCCAAGTCAATTTTTTTAAAATTTTATTTTATTATTATTTTTTAATACAGCAGGTTCTTATTAGCTATCTGTTTTATACATATTAGTGTATACATGTCAATCCCAATATCCCAATTCATCCCACCCCAACACCCCCACCACCCCTGGCTTTACCCCCTTGGTGTCCATACATTTGGTCTCTACATCTGTGTCTCCATTTCTGCCTTGCAAACCGGTTCATCTGTACAATTTTTTCTAGATTCCACATATATGCGTTAATATACGATATTTGTTTTTCTCTTTCTGACTTAACTTCAGTCTGTATGACAGTCTCTAGGTCCATCCATGTCTCTACAAAAGACCCAATTTCATTCCTTTTTTGGCTGAGTAACATTCCATTGTATATATGTACCGCATCTCCTTTATCCATTCGTCTGTCGATGGGCATTTAGGTTGCTTCCATGACCTGGCTATTGTAAATAGTGCTGCAATGAACATTGAGGTGCATGTGTCTTTTTGAATTATGGTTTTCTCTGGGTACATACCCAGGAGTGGGATTGCTGGGTCATATGGTAATTCTATTTTTAGTTTTTTAAGGAACCTCCATAGTGGCTGTATCAATTTACATTCCCACCAACAGTGCAAGAGGATTCCCTTTTCTCCACACCCCAAGTCAATTTTGCTGGGTATAAAACCCTTAGCCTTGGGACTTCCCTGGCGGTCCAGTGGTTAAGACTCCATGCTTCCACTGCAGGGGGCACAGGTTCAATCCATGGTCAGGAGGTCCCTCATGCCTTGTGGTGTGGCCAAAAAACAAACCAAAAAAAAACCCTTAGCTTACATTTTTTTGCCTTAAGTATGTCTTAGTTATGTTGCCCTAATTTCTCTGACATAAATCGTTCCTGTCAAACAGTCTAATGACAATATAATTTTCCCCCTTTTCTAGGTCACTTGCTCTTTTGGCCTACATGATGAAATAATAATTTTTTCCTTAAAGTTCAATAATTTTACTAGAACAGGACTATGTTGGTCATTCTGAGTTCATAATCTTATATATGCAGTGTGTTATTTCAATATGTAGTGGTTTAATTTTTTTTCCTTGATTTTAGCTTTTAGTATGTATTCTCTATATCCCTTCATTTATTTTCAACTTAAAAAAAATTTACCTTCTATTTCTCTTAAGGCATTATCTATTATATTTACTTAGTCTTATATTCCTTTTACTTTAGTCTTCATTTCTGAAGAGATTTTTTTCCTTTCTTAAAAATATTTATTTTGGGCTGCGTCGTGTCTTAGTTGTGGTGTTCAGGCTCTTCATACGGCACACGGGCTTCTTGGGCTTCTATCTAGTTGTGGTGCACAGGCTCAGTAGTTGCAGCATGCAGGCTTAGTTGCTCCACGGCATGTGGGATCTTAGTTACCCAACCAGAGATTGAACCCGCATCCCCTGCATTGGAAGGGGGATTCTAAACTACTGGACCACCAGGGAAGTCCCAGATTTTTTCTTTTATTTCCAGTTCTTTCCCGAGTTTAGTCACCTAATAGCTGCATTTTCAAATTCTGACTTCTGTTGTTCTTTTATTTCTTACATTATTTTCACAGTATCTTTCAGCTCATTTTGAAATGGTGGATTACGGTCTGTTTTGCTTGTGGACATGACTGTCTGGCGTGCTTTCATTGTCAGTAGAGATGTTATTCTGCTTCTTATTCTCTTTATTTTTGTAATAACTGTGTGGGATTTGCCCTCGATCCTTTGACCCTCTTTTCTTTTGGAAACATTTGTTTTCCTGAACTTTTAGGAGGCAAGGTTCAGGATAGCTTTTCTAACTTCACAGAGCTCCCTCTGCTGTTCTTTTTGTGTAATTTTCAAAAACATGACCAGTTGCTCTCTCAAGATTTCCTAGCTTTGTTCTTCTTCTCCACTTTCATCCAGAGCTTCCTTCTCTTCGTGTGGCTCTGTTGTCCTGTTTTAATTAATTTTTATTCTACTTCCATCAGTTTCTCCTCACTGTGGAACCCTGTTCTAGCAGGAGCCTTGCTGGTCAGTTGGAGAGTTCCTGGGACTTAGACTACTCCAGCCTCTTCAGACCTTACCATGGACTCCTTGCATGTGTCAGCTATTGGACTGGGCAAAGCCCTGCTCTGTTTGAACTGCTGTTTTCAAATTACCCTGTTGTCCTTTCCTGTGAATATCTGTTGGCTCTTTTGGGGTCTGCTGTTCTCAGGTGTGTCAGAGGCCCCAGTGTTTCGCTCTGCTCTCTCCCACACAAATGCTGACACCACGCCGGTCTTTTAACTGTTGGTGGTTTGTCCCCACTCACTTGTTTTCGGATTCATGGGGATACCTTGTCATGTCATTTTGTAATTGTTGGCAATGCTGTTGATGGGATTTTGGCTTTGCTGTCTAGTTGTTCTGTTTTTATGAGAATTGGGTGAGATTCAAAAACTATGTAATCATCATTGTTCCAGAATCCTGTGCTTTGTTTTTATGATGTACAAATACAGAAAAGTGTACAGTAGAAAACAAATTCACCCGTTAGTGAATTTTAGTGTATGTAAATTATACATCAATAAAGTTGATTTTAGATGTTAAAAACAAAATTTAAGAGCTTCCCTGGTGGCGCAGTGGTTGAGAGTCTACCTGCCAATGCAGGGGACACGGGTTCGTGCCCCGGTCCGGGAAGATCCCACATGCCACAGAGTGGCTGGGAGGAAATACATGGAAATACATCTACCAAATTGCTAACATTGTTTACCTGGGCCAGTGGGATTGGAGAGGAGAGGGAGATTATTAATTTTGGAAAGACATATTTGTATCATTTGACATTTACTTTATCTTTGAAGAAAAAATATTTCCCTAAAATGAACTATTATTAAACTACCCTTTAACATTTTTTGTAAAGCTGATTTCATGGTGCCAAACTCTTTTAGCTTTTGCTTATCTGTAAAACTTGAGCTTGCCTTCAAATTTGAATGAAAGCCTTTGGGTAGTGTATTCCTGGTTGTAGGTTTTTTCCTTTTCATCACTTTAATTATATCATGCCCCTCCCTTCTGGCCTGCAGAGTTTCTGCTGAAAAGTCAACTGATAGCCTTATGGGATTTCCCTTGTATATAACTTGTTGTTTTTCCCTTGCTTTTTTTAAAAATTAATTTATTTATTATTTTTTAAAATATATTTATTTATTTGGGGGCTGCATTGGGTCTTCGTTGCTGCGTGCAGGCTTTCTCTAGCTGCGGCAAGCAGGAGCTACTCTTCGTTGCAGTGTGCAGGCTTCTCATTGCTCTGGCTTCTCTGTTGCAGAGCACGGGCTATAGGCACGCGGGCTTCAGTAGTTGTGGCTCACAGGCTCTAGAGCACAAGCTCAGTAGTTGTGACGCACAGGCTTAGTTGCTCCACGGCATGTGGGACCTTCCCGGACCAGGGGTCAAACCCATGTCCCCTGCATTGGCAGGCGGATTCTTAACCACTGCACCACCAGGGAAGTCCTCCCTTGCTGTTTTTAATATTCCTTCTTTATCTTTAATTTTGGCTATTTTAATTACAGTGTGTCTTGGTGTGGTCCTCTTTGGGTTGATCTTATTTGGGATTCTCTGTGCTTCCTGGACCTGGATGTCTGTTTCCTCTCCCAAGTTAGGGAAGTTTTCAGCTATTATGTCTTCAGGTATGTTCTCTGTATGTTTCTCTCTCTCTTCTCCTTCTGGGACTTTTATAATGTGAATGTTAGTATGCTTGATGTTTTCCCAGAGGTCTCTTAAACTGTCTTCATTTTTGAAAATTCTTTTTTTCTGATCATCTTGAATGATTTCCACTACTCTATCTTCCAGTTTGCTGATCTGTTCCTCTGTATCATTTAATCTACCATTGATTCCTTCTAGTGTTATTTTTTATTTCAGTTATTGTATTCTTCAGCTCTGTTTGGTTCTTCTTTATATTTTCTAACTCTTTGTTAAAAACTTCTAACTTCTTACTCTGTTCATCCATTCTTCTTCTGAGTTCTTTGAGAATCTTTATGAGTATTGCCTTAAACTCTTTATTGGTAGATTGCTTATCTCCACTTAACTTAGTTTTTCTTCTGGCGTTTCTTCTTATTCCTTCATTTGGAACACATTCCATTGTTGCCTCATTTTGCCTAACTTACTGTTTTAATTTCTATGTGTTTGGTAGGTTGTTTATGTTTCCCAATCTTGAAGAAGTGACCTTATGTAGGAAATCTCCTTTGGGGCCCAGCAGCACACTCTGTTCTGGTCCCCAGAGCTATATGCTTTAGGGTTGCTCTCTACATGTGCTGCACATGCTCTCTACATGTGCTCTCTAGATTGTGTCTGGCTGACTACTTTGGGTGCATTGGTAGACATGGCTGGTCCCTGGTCTGGTTGGTTGCCAGGCCCTGCCTTGTGTGGAGGCTGCCAACTGCTGGTGGTTGGGGCCAGGTCCTGGCTGCAGCTGGCTACATGGCCAGGGGAATCCCAGTCCTGGTGCCAGCCCACTAGTGGGTGGAGCCAGGTCCTGGTGTGATTGGCTACAGGCCCGGGGGTTTCAGAGCTAGTGTCAGACTGCTGATGGGCAGGATTGTAGCATGGAGGGAGGTTCAGGGACTGTTGTCGGCCTGCTGGTGGGAAGGGCCAATTCCTGACATGGCTGGCTGCAGGGTCTGGAGTGACCTGGAGCTGGTGATGGCCTGCTGGTGGGTGAGGCCAGGTCCCAGGGCTGGGTCTGATGGCTAACTGCAAGGGCCCCAGGGCTAATGCTGGTACACTAGTGGGAAGGTCTGGGTCCTGGGCCCCCTGGTATGTGGGGCCAGGTCCCCAGGCAGCTGGGGACTCAGGGGGTCCTAGCGCAACTAGCCTGCTGGTGAGTGGGACTGTGTCCTCATTCAGCTAACTGCTTGGCCTGGGACATCCCAGAATGGGTGCCAACTGGCTGGTGGGCAGGGCCAGGGCCGGCACTAATAAGCTGGAGGGAAGATTCCAAAATGGTCCTTACCACCACCAGTGTCCTTGTGGTGGGATGCACTCCCAAAAACAGCTGCTGCCAACATCTGTGTCCCCAGGGTGAATTTCAGTTGCCTCCTGCCTCTCTGGGAGGCTCTCTGAGATCAGCAAGTGGGTCTGACCCTCTCAAATCACTGCTTCTACCCTGGGTCTTGGAGTATGTGAGATTTTGTGTGTGCCCTTTAAGAGTGGGGTCTATTTACTACATCCCTCTGGCTCTCCCAAAACCAAGCCCTGCTGGTCTTCAAAGCCAAATGTTCTGGGGACTTGTCTTCCTGATGCAGGACCCCCTGGCCTGGGGAGTCCAACGTGGGGCCTGGACCCCTTGCTTCTTAGGGAAAACCTCTGCAATTATAATTATCCTCCTGTTTGTGGGTTGCCCACACAGGGGTATGGGCCTTGACTATACCCCCATCTCCACCTCTCTACCCCTCCTGTCTCTTTGTGGTTCCTTCCTTATATTTTTAGCTGTAGAAGATCTTTTCCGCTAGTCCTGAGGTCACTTTCATGGATAGTTGCTCTGTAAATGTTGCAGTTTTGATGTGCTTGTGGGAGGAGGTGAGCTCAGGGTCTTCGTACTCTGCCATCCTGGCCACATCCCTCATTGGGGTTCTTAATGGAAAATAAACAGTTGAGAAGGATTGACATTTTTATATTAAATTTTCCCTTCTAGAAATACAGTCATTTCTTGATCTTTAAAGTAAGATTTCATCTTTTTCCTTATATAGACCATGGACTTTAAGTTTAATGCTTTTTACTAATTATGTCAACATTAATTCACTATATCAATAAAATAAGGGAGAGAACCCATAAGATTGTATCAATAGATACTCCCAAAGTAGCACTGTGTGAAAATCAGCCGCCATTCCTAATAAAACTCTATGCAAAATAGGAATAGAAATAGAAATCGTAAACATAACAGTGTCTATTTGCCAAAAACCACCAACAAACACATTAACTGCCGAAGTATTCAAATTAAGAACTAGACCAGGGGACTTCCCTGGCAGTCCAGTGGTTAAGATTCCACACTTCTACTGCAGGGGGCGCCGGTTTAATCCCTGGTCTGGGAACTAAGATCCCAAATGCTGCAGGGCGTGGCAAAAAAAAAAAAAAAGAACTAAAGAGGGAAGTCTACTGTTAGCATAAATATTCAACGTTATTTTGAAGATTGTACGTGATTTATTTATTCATTCAACAAATGTTTATTGAGTGTTTGCTATGAACTGTTTTAGGCAAACAGTCTATAGAGTAGTGAATAAAATTCTTGCCTTTGTGGAGCTTATAGCTGAAGCAATGAGACAATAAAGTGGAAAGAGTGGCATAAATATTTGAAAAGAGATAAAATTATTTATACTTTCAAATATGATTGTACTTCTAGAAATCCTAATCAATTAAAAACTATAAAAATTTATAAGAGAATTTAATAAAGTGACTGATAAAAATAAAGGTACACAAGCTTTTGAGAGTAGCAATGACCAGTGCAATAGACATGATTAAAATATCCCACTTATTGAAGTATTTTTTATTCATACTCATAGATTCACTGTATTTAAGAGTCCTAAATTTAAAAGAGCAAGCAGATGTTCACAACACATGCTCTCCCCAAACCACCCGGCCTGACCCATCCCATTCAGAGGACCCCTCATGCTGTGAAAGCTCATCTCCTGGAATGATGAAAAGCCAACTGAAAAGCCAGAAGAAAAACCAACTATTTGCACATCCAGTTCTATTGCCTCTGTTCTTTGTGTTGGGGGGCCCATAACTTGTGTATTAAATTAAGACTATGCAGGGCTTCCCTGGTGGCGCAGTGGTTGAGAGTCCGCCTGCCGATGCAGGGGACACGGGTTCGTGCCCCAGTCCGGGAAGATCCCACATGCCGCGGAGCGGCTGGGCCCATGAGCCATGGCCGCTGGGCCTGTGCGTCCGGAGCCTGTGCTCTGCAACGGGAGAGGCCACAACAGTGAGAGGCCCGCGTACCGCAAAAAAAAAAAAAAAAGACTATGCAGACTATGACCTGCTGAATGAAGAGGCACAAGCCACCCACATAGGTTAACAGGTAGCTCCTTCAGCATCCGTGCTCACAGTTTGGGGAAGTAAAACCCTGGGGTCGTTTTGATTGAAGGCACCGTCTCAGTCCACTCACACAAAGGGAGTCGCAATACATTACTTACAGTTCCCAGAAACGGGCGGGCGGGGGGACAGGGGAATGCACAATGAACCAGGGAAAGGTCATTTCTCTGTCCCACATCACAAACAAGCAAGACATAGAGAGCAAGGTAGCAAGCAAGGGGCAGAGGTCACCAACTTTGTGGGCCTCAACTCTAAGGGGTTATTTTAAAAGATTCCCACCAACTAGAGTAATGAAAATAAAAACAAAAATAAACAAATAGGACCTAATTAAACTTAAAAGCTTTTGCACAGCAAAGGAAACCATAAACAAAATGAAAAGACAACCCACAGAATAGAAGAAAATATTTGCAAATGAAGCAACCAGCAAGAGATTAATCTCCAAAATATACAAACAGCTCATGCAGCTCAACATCAAAAAAACAAGCAACCCAATCAAAAAATGGGCAGAAGATCTAAATAGACATTTCTCCAATGAAGACACAGATGGCCAAGAGGCACATGAAAAGATGCTCAACATCACTAATTATCAGAGAAATGCAAATCCAAACTGACTGGTATTACCTCATACCAGTCAGAATGGCCATTGCCAAAAAATCTGCAAACAATGAATGCTGGAGAGTATGTGGAGAAAAGGGCGCCCTCCTACACTGTTGGTTGGAAGGTAAATTGGTACAGCCACCATAGAGAACAGTGTGGAGGTTCCTTAAAAAACTAAAAATAGAGCTACCATGTGATCCAGCAATCCCACTCCTGGGCATATATCCGGAGAAAACCATAATTCGAAAAGATATATGTGCCCCAATGTTCATTGCAGCATTATTTACAATAGCCAGAACATGGAAGCAACTTAAATGTCCATCGATGGAGGAATGGATAAAGAAGATGTGGTATATATACATACAGTGGAATATTACTCAGCTGCAAAAAGGAAAGAAATAATGCCATTTGCAGCGACATGGATGGACCTAGAGATTGTCATACAGAGTGAAGTAAGTCTGACAGAGAAAGACAAATATCATATGATATCACTTATATGTGGAATCTAAAAAAATGGTACAAATGAACCTATTTACAAAATATAGTAACAGATGTAGAAAATAAACTTACGGTTACCAAGGGGGTAAGGGGTGGGGGAGGGATAAATTGGGAGATTGGGATTGACATATACACACTACTATATATAAAATAGATAACTACAGCAATAAGAACATACTGTTTAGCACAGGGAACTCTACTCAATACTCTGAAATGACCTATATGGGAATAGAATCTAAAAGAGTGGATATATGTATATGTATAACTGATTCAGTTTGCTGTACAGCAGAAACTAGCACAGCATTGTAAATCAACTATACCCCTTTAAAAATTAATTTAAAAGAATAAAAAACTGGGGCTTCCCTGGTGGCGCAGTGGTTGAGAGTCCGCCTGCCGATGCAGGGGACACGGGTTCATGCCCCGGTCCGGGAAGATCCCACATGCCGCGGAGCGGCTGTGCCCGTGAGCCATGGCCGCTGAGCCTGCGCGTCCAGAGCCTGTGCTCAGCAACGGGAGAGGCCACAACAGTGAGAGGCCCGCGTACCGAAAAAAATAAAAAAAAAAAAAAAAGAAGAATAAAAAACTGAAAAATAAAAAGGTTTGGGACTTCCCTGGTGGCACAGTGTTAGGAATCCGCCTGCCAATGCAGGAGACACGGGTTCGAGCCCTGGTCCAGGAAGATCCCACATGCCGTGGAGCAGCTAAGCCCATGTGCTACAACTACCGAGCCTGTACTCTAAAGCCCATGAGCCACAATTACTGAGCCCGTGTGCCACAACTACTGAAGCCCGCCCACCTAGAGCCTGTGCTCCACAACAAGAGAAGCCACCGCAATGAGAAGCCCGCGCACCTCAACGAAGAATAGCCTCATAAATAAAACAGAGGGAGAGAGGGAGGGAGGAAGGAAAAAGAAAAGAATAGGAATTGAGAAAGAAGAAAAAATTGTGTAGAGGCAAAATGATTGCCTATATAGAAAATCAAAGAGAGTAAATGGACATGCTCTTAAAATGTAATGAAATATAGAATGCCATTCAGAAGAGCATAAGAATATTGAGGAATAGAATTATTATGAGAACTAAATGAAAATTAAAGTAAAACATAAATCCAGACAAAATGGTGTAATGAGAGGCCTGTAAGGAAATATTTATAGACAAAAGATTTTTTCAGTATATAAATCTCTGAGTTTGTTACCTTTTGTCAAAAGTTAAAGATAAAAATATCCTTTCTTGGGCTTCCCTGGTGGCGCAGTGGTTGAGAGTCCGTGTGCCAATGCAGGGGACATGGGTTCGTGCCCCGGTCCCGGAAGATCCCACATGCCGCGGAGCGGCTGGGCCCATGAGCCATGGCAGCTGAGCCTGCGCATCCGGAACCTGTGCTCCGCAACGGGCGAGGCCACAATGAGAGGGCTGCGTACCGCAAAAACAAACAAACAAATATACATATCCTTTCTCCAACCCCCAGCCAGCGATAGCTGTAATAGCTCTTTTACATTTTTTGCGCGTCTGACAAGGTGGAGTGTGATATCTCATTGTTACTTTAAATTGCATTTCCTGGGCAAATGGTGAATTTAAGCATCTTTTCATTATTTCTTGGCAGAAAATTTTCTCCTCTCTGCATTGTTTGTTCATATTGTTTGTTCATTATTATATTGAATTAAGTTATAAGAGCTTTTGATATATTATGGATATTAATCCATTGTCTGCTTGGAGTATTCTTTCTTTCTTTCTGGCCGCGCCGTGTGGCTTGCAGGATCTTAGTTCCCAACCATGGATTGAACCCGGCCCTGACAGTGAAACGGCTGAGTCCTAACCACTGTACTGCCAGGGAATTCCCTGTTTATTCTTTCTTTAGGATCATTTTATCCAATTAAAAAAAAAAAAGCAAAACACCAGCACTTCCCTGGTGGTGCAGTGGTTAAGAATCCGCCTGCCAATGCAGGGGAAACAGGTTCGAGCCCTGGTCCGGGAATAACCCACATGCTGCGGAGCAACTAAGCCCATGTGCCACAACTACTGAAGCCCATGCGCCTAGAGCCCGTGCTCCGCAATGAGAAGCCACAGCAATGAGAAGCCTGCACACCACAAAAAAGAGTAGCCCCCACTCGCCGCAACTAGAGAAAGCCCACACAACAATGAAGACCCAACGCAGCCAAAAATAAATAAATAAATGATTTTTTAAAACTTTTAAAAAGCCCACCAAATCATATTGGGATTCTAATTGAATCTAATTGAAATTGAAATTACATTAAATATATACATTAATTTTGGGAGAATATTTTATGATAGTAAATAAATTCCTAAAACATGATTCAAACTGGTAAAGGAAATGATTAATAAATTTGATATCAAAATTAAAAAAAAATTTATGACCCAAGATACTATTACAAAGTAAAATATAAGTGACAGGGAAACAAATACACTATAATTCAGAACACTTTTACATATCAATAGGAAAAACATAACCAATCCTAAGAAAATGAGGAAATAATATAAATAACAATGTATAGGAAAGACATCCAAATGATAAATTAAAATATAAAAGATCCTCACTTAACAAAACACAAGTTAAAATATGGAGATACTATTTTTTCACCAATAAGATGATCAGAAATGAATTATTTGGCAATATCAACTGTTGGAGAAGGTATGGGGGAAGGTAATTGTATAGACTGCTGATGGGAGTGTACGTTGAAGCAGGCACTTTGAAAACAACTTGATAGCATCTAATAAAATTGAAAAATATACATGCTAACTGACTGTATGACCTATAAACAATCACACATATGCATAAGGAAACAGTTTCAAGGATGTTTATTGAAGCATTATTTGTAATAGCAAAGAATTGGAAACCATCTAAATGCCCATCAAAGGGGAAATGAATAAATTAAATACAATGTATTTATTACAAATAAACACTACAAGGTGGCTAAAGAGAAAGAACCTAACATATATCACATTGTTGTGTGAAAAGGGACCAAAGAATGATATGAATGTTAATTTAAACACACGAAATACACTAGGCATGTATATATAATGGGCTAATGGGCTCATGATGGCGGTTGAAAGTGACTGTTACATAATCTTATTTATAATGACACTCCAGGGCAAAATTCAAGGAATATCTGAAAAATGTCCAAGCAATAAAAGATTTGGAAATTCCCTGGTGGTCCAGTGGTTTGGACTCCACGCTTCCACTGCAGGGGGCAAGGGTTCAATCCCCGGTGGGGGATTAAGATCACACAAGCCACGTGGCACAGTCAAAAACAAAAACAAACAAAAAAGATCAAGAAAATCTGCGAATCAAAATGGAATTAAAGCAGAAAGTATGCTTTGCTGGAGTGAGGGGAATAACTTGGTCCCTGGAGAGGAAAAAGGGGAATTAAGATCACACAAGCCACGTGGCACAGTCAAAAACAAAAACAAACAAAAAAGATCAAGAAAATCTGCGAATCAAAATGGAATTAAAGCAGAAAGTATGCTTTGCTGGAGTGAGGGGAATAACTTGGTCCCTGGAGAGGAAAATAGAGTTGGAAGAAGTTATAATGAGATTTTTGCTTTACTGTAATTTTTTAAAAAGAATATGTATAATTATTGCTTCTGTAATTAATTTTTAAGGTGTACATAAGACTTTTGGTTTTAAGATGGTAAAGCAAGAATGTCTTATCCTAAAAATCTTAGAATTTGGAGGCAACGGCTACCTTGAAAGGCTGGGCTGAGATGGACGTGCTGAAAATTCTGATTTAAATATAAACAGGATCACCAGGGATCACTAGATATTTGAGGAAAGACTCCAACATGAAAGAGAAAGAAACCCCCTCCTCAATCAAACAAAAATATATCTCACCATTCCTACGTATATATACTCAAGAGAAATGAAAACATATGTCCATAGGAAAACTAGTTCACAGATGTTCATAGTAGCATTATTCATAATCGCTAAAAAGTGGAAACAACCCATATGTCAATCAACTGATGAAAGGATAAACAAAATGTGGTATAGCCAAACAATGGAATATTATTTGGCCATGAAATATAATGAAGTACTAATGCATGCTACAACGTGGGTGGACCTTGAAATCATCATGCAAAGTGAAATAAGCCAGACAAAGAAGGCCACATATTATATGGTTCCATTTATATAAAATGTCCAGAAAAAACAAATCTATAGATGAGTGGTTGCCTAGGGCTGGGGGTGGAGAATGCAAAGTGGCTCCTAATGGATATCATTTTCTTTTTGAGATTATGAAAATATTCTAAAATTAAATTGTGTTGATTGCATTGCCTGTGAATATACTAAAAACCACTGAACTGTACACTTTATTTATTTCTTTCTTTCAGATTTAAGACTTTTATGTTTTCACACCCAAGCAAGCCTGGGCAGTTGACCCATCCTGCCCCCAAGCCCCCTACCCTTCATAATGAGAAGAAATATTTACTTTCACTCCACGGCTCAGGGAGTACCTAAGCTTTGGCAGCGGCCTTGTAATGGGTCAGAGTGCGGGCGGAAGGCGCTAGTCCACCTGGGCATCCAGTAATGAGGCAGCCAGTCGGCGCAGCTCGGGTAGTGGCGTTCAAAGATCTGACGGTAGTAATAGCCTTCTTTCGTTTTGGGAGTACTGACGGGAAGTTTTGGGCTGCACTTGCCATCGCTGCATCATCAACCTGATGGTCAATGTATTCCTGTAAAATCCTAAACCAGGAATTCTTAACTGAGGTTATTCCATCACTGAAGGCTTCTTTTGGTCACCAGAGGATCTCTTTAGGTATCAGACTGGAGTCCTCAAACGTCTCTCTCAGGAGATGTTTTTCTATCCCGTTCTCGGGGATTCCCATATCTGGTGGCAGAGACAAGTAACAGGAAGAAAATCGATGATCCAGGAAGGGGACTCTCAGTTCAAGGCCATGGGCAGCAGTAGTTCGATCTGCTAAGAGAACATCAAACAAATAAAGTCCCTTCAGAAGCCGCTCACTCTCCTCCTCGGATATGTAACCCTGTGTAAGTTCATCTGGACCTTCTCCAGAGAAGATCACCACGCTATCCGTGTTCTTCCGAATGTACTTCGAAATTAAGTACATACCTACTGAAGCACGGACTGTTGTAATACCATAATATCAAGGAAATGGCAAGGAAATGTAGTATTTCCTTAATGTAATATCAAGGAAAATAGGACTTCATCCAGGACCTGAATGCCTTCCTCAGAGTTAAAGAGGACTTCATGGTGTTCGCTCGCAATGATTTGCCACCTTTCTAGCAGCTAGTAAATCGGGACTGTCTTCCATGCCAATCGCAAATGTCTGGAGAGGATACTGTACTTGGGCCTCTTTTAGCTGCTTCTACAGGATGGCAGCAACCAAACTGGAAACCAAGCCACCTGATAAAAGGCAGCCAATCCTTCTGTCCATTATCAAATGTTTCTTAATGGCATTGTCAAAAAGGATTCGTAGGTTGTTCTTCACAGTTTCTATCTCAAAACCTGGGAAGAGTTTCTCCACGCTGTCACACAGGCCATGCAGAGGCTCATCTCTACAGCGATGATATTTAAACATTTCCACTGATGCTACTTTGCCATTTGGCTTTAAATCGAAAACTTCATAGTGTCCTGGGAGAAAAGGCTCCACTTTTTAAAAAGGAGTCATAGAGTGCTTCAAGGTAATGAGACCTTTAGCTTCTGAACACATGGCCAAAAGTCCATCTTCTGTCCCGGCTTTAAACAAAGGTCTGACTCCATAGGTATCTCTGCCCAAGAACACTTTCTTATTGACAGTATCCAGTAAAATAAATGCAAATACCCCATACAAACTGTTTGCTCAATTCCTCATTTGTCATAAAGATGAAAGATTATCTCACCATCCACTTTGGTCTGGTATTCAAATTCAAAATGGTGTTGCAGCTCCTTGTGGCTGTAGATTTCACTGTTGTAACAGAGCCACAAGTAAGGATATTACTTCACTCAAATTGGCTGCATTCCAAACAGCTGATCAACCACCGCAAACCAGTGAAATCCAAAGCAGCAGTTGGTGTATCCACTGACATTCTCAAAAAGAAATGCATCTGGACCTCTGTGCGCAATCTTCATAGCACTCAGACACTGAACAGAAAGGCAGTCATCGCTGCCAAAGAGGGCCCAAATGCCACACATGGTGCAATGGAGCTACGGGCTCTCTCCAAGTGACTTATTCAAATACGATCACAGAAATTCTGGGATCCAGTAGGGTGGGCGGGTGTAAGGTGAGCAGGCTGCGACTTGCGGGCTCTGTACACTTTAAATGGATTAATTTTATGGTATGTGAATTACATCTCAATAAAGCTGTTTTATAAAATCATCTAAAAGAAAGCAAAGATTTTGGAGAGCAAAGGGGAAAACTTCAGCCCACCTCCTTTCTTTTTTTGTTTTTTACATCTTTATTGGAGTGTAATTGCTTTACAATGGTGTGCTAGTTTCTGCTTTATAACAAAGTGAATCAGTTATACATATACATATATTCCCATATCTCTTCCCTCTTGAGTCTCCCTCCCTCCCACTCCACTTCATTTAGTTGTTTTTCTGGGCTTTTATCTTGTTCCTTCATCTGGTACATAGCCCTCTACCTTTTCATCTTGTCTGTCTTTCTGTGAATGTGGTTTTTGTTCCACCGGCTGCAGGATTGTAGTTCTTCTTGCTTCTGCTGTCTGCCCTCTGGTGGATGAAGCTATCTAAGAGGCTTGTGTAAGTTTCCTGATGGGAGGGACTGGTGGTGTGTAGAGCTGACTGTTGCTCTGGTGGGCAGAGCTCACCAGAGCTCTGATCTGCCTGACTGTTGATGGGTGGGGCTGGGTTCCCTCCCTGTTGGTTGTTTTGCCTGAGGCAACTCAACACTGGAGTCTACCTGGGCTCTTTGGTGGGGCTAATGACAGACTCTGGGAAGGCTCATGCCAAGGAGTACTTCCCAGGACTTCTGCTGCCAGTGTCCTTGGCCCCACGGTGTCAGCTCTGTATTTCTTAAAAGTCTCTTGTTTGCGTCCCTTAGAGCGTCCTGTCACTTTCAAGATCACGGTCCCACTTAACTTCCTCTGCCTTTCTGGATCTCCCAGAGAGTACCTGCAGGTCCCCGAGTTGTAGCTAGTAGTGTTTCGGATCCTCAGGGAATACGGCCTTTCCCTGGGGGCCGCTGAAGAGCCCCTCTACTGAGAGTACCACAGGTCTTCCTGGGACACCTCCATCCTCTCTACACAGCCATCTGTAAGCTTGGCCCAGGAGAACGCGTAGGGAACTTGCAGGTCTCAGCCGGCAGTGCAAGGCAAGTCCACATCCTCCAAACAGGTCACCTTCACCTCCCGGCCAGGGGGCGCCACGCTGCAGGCGCAGCTCAGAAGCAGGAGCTGGAGGCCGCGAGCCATGGCTGAGGGCTGCCCGCCCGGGACCGTGGTGCTTGCCTCCACTTGTAGCTGTGCCCCACCGGCGCTTCTTTGTGCTTTTTTTTTTTTTTTTGGCTGTACGCAGGCCTCTCGCCGCCGCGGAGCACGGGATCCCCCCGGACCGGGGCACGAACCCGCGTCCCCCACATCAGCAGGCGGATCCCCAACCACTGCGCCACCAGGGAAGCCCTCTTTGTGCTTTTGATTTGCATTTCCCTGGTGATGAGTGATGCTGAGCACCTTTTCATGTGCCTGTTGGCCATCTGTATGTCTTCTTTGGAAAAATGTCTATTCAGATTCTTTGCCCATTTATTAATGAGATTGTTTGGGTTTTTGCAGTTAAGTTGTATGAGCTCTTTATAAATTTTGGACATTAACCTCTTATCAGATAGTTGATTTACAAGTATCTTCTCCCATTCCGTAGGTTACCTTTTCATTTTGATGGTTTCTTTCTCTGTGCAATAGTTCATTTCTTCTTACTGCTGCAATCTACCATGGTGTGGATGCACCAGTTTATTTAATCACATACTGCCGAACATCTGGATTGTTTCTGACTAGTTTTTGGCTATTACAAATAAAACTGGTATAAACATTCCTGTACTGTTCTCATTTTTGCAACTGAGCCTGAGGCTGTCACTGGTATTTATGACTTTCCTCTGTTGCTTCTCATTCCTTTGTCTTAATAATAGCTAACATGTATAGAGTGTTTACTACATGCCAGACCCTGTTCTATGTGTTTTATAAGTGTTAATTCTCAAAATAACCGTTTGAGATATGAACTATTATTATCCCCATGTTACAGGTGTGGAAACTAAAGTAGACACAGATACACAGCCAGCATGTGTTAGCACTCAGATTTAAATCCATGTAGTCTGGTACCCGAGCTCAGGCTCTAAACCGCTATGTTATACAGCCAGGACTTAAGATGGTTGGGTTCTTTTCTCATGGAGTGACTTAAACCTTCACTCCTGGAGGATAACTAGCTGTTATCTTGTTTCTGCTGGTTTAGTCTTCTGTTAACTTTAACCATTGGACATGATGGTATATGATATCCCTGGGGTGCCGCTGGGTTGCACACATCCTCCTCTCTGACCCTGCTGTGTAACAGTAACCTTATTTTCTCTAAATCATCAGGATCAATCATCCCAGCTAACGTCTTATTCCCCTTCTTTGCCTGTTTACTCAATGGCTTAAAAAGCCCCAAATGGCCAGGTATCTGTCTCACGTTCCAGTGCAATCGGCCTATTGGTGTCTCCTCTTTGTGGAAGCAAACCTCCTTGGGATACCAAACCTCTAAACCAGCAAAGCCCAGAGTCATGGGGCTACACGCAAAAATGTTGTGAATGGGTTATTAGGTGTAGTAGTTAGAGACCCCACTCCCACCTCTATCTCCCTCTTCCTGGGGCCACCATGTATCCTGGCTGAGAAAGAAATGGTGCCATAGAATTGCTGCTGGTTCAGAGCATGCACTGCACTCCACTCTGTGGTCAGCACTCCATTCTCAGAGGGTTTTGCCATAACTCAGTCTCTACAAAGCCAACTGCTTCTGAGGGATGGAGTACATAAGACTCATGACTCCCATGGGCCTTCCAGGGTAAAGAACATGGACTCTGGAGCCAAACTGTTTGGATTCATATATTGGCCTCACCACTCACTTACCTACTGTGACTTTGAGCCATTTATAAAACTTCTCTGTAACTCAGTTTCCTTATCTGTAAAATGGAGATAATAATGGTATTTAGCTTAATATGGTTTCTGTGAAGATTAGATGAGCTAATGAAATGGAGGAGGACCCTATGGTCCTTCTCCACCATGTCCTCCACCTGCCTCTTGTCTGTAGAAAATCTTTAGCCAAAGAATAAGTTTAATCAGAGAAGTGAGAAAATGCAGAAGCAAAGAAAAGCAGTCAAACAGGACAAAACAATAATAGTTTAGTCCGTAAGCAAAGTCAAGGACCTTTAGTTCCTTCTCAAAGGCTGTAGATAACATTCAGAGCCATATCCTGTGAGCTGTCTTTTAGATACTAAGACCCCCAGCAGGTGGAAGAAGTTAACTACATGATGACCAGACTGAAGCCATGACATAAGGTGCCACAGTTCCAGGAATTGGCCTCAAGGAAATAGGAACAAACCAACCCTGGAACTGAAGATTAACTGTACTTAAGACAATCTAGGGACTTCCCTGGTGGTCCAGTGGGTAAAGACTCCACTCTCCCAATGCAGGGAGCCCGGGTTCGATCCCTGGTCCAGGAACTAGATCCCACATGCATGCTGCAACGAAGATCCCACATGCTGTAACTAAGACCAGGCACAGCCACAACAATAAATAATAAATATATTTTTAAAAATCAAGACGACGGGGCTTCCCTGGTGGCGCAGTGGTTGAGAGTTTGCCTGCCGATGTAGGGGACACGGGTTCGTGCCCCGGTCCGGGAAGATCCCACATGCCACGGAGCGGCTGGGCCTGTGAGCCATGGCCGCTGAGCCTGCGCGTCCGGAGCCTGTGCTCCGCAACAGGAGAGGCCACAATGGGGAGCCCCGCGAGCAAAAAAAAAAAAAAAAGAAAAAAATCAAGACGACGCTGGTCAGACCACCGCCTGACCAATTTCAAGATGACTGTCAGAGCTGACTGTGCTGTTTCTGCATGTAGCCCCTCCCTACATCTATAAAAGCTCTTGCCCACTGATTGTCAGTGGGGGTGGGGGGGAGGGAAGGGAAGGGGAGGGGAGGGGAAGGGGGAATCCGCCCTACCGCCCCCGCCCCACCCCCGGTTGCCAGCTTCCAAAATAAAGCAAACTTTCCTTTCCACCAACTTGCCTCTTTATGGACTTTTGAGCACTGAGCAGCTGGACCCCACTTTTGGTTACACTAATACTTGCAGAGCACTTCACGTGCTAGACACTGTCAACACCCTTTCACTGTACAGTGAGATCTTGGTCAGAAGCCACGCGTGTGGGGAGCCACGATAGCGTATGAGGCATCTGGAATGTCCACAGATGGTAGGGGGTGGGCAGATGTATGGGAGTAGGGAAAATAAATCCAAGGCTTAAAATGCATAATTGCCTTCTAGAGAGAACAAATTTCTGCCCCTTCCTTGTTGGAGGAGAGCTAACACAAGCACCCTTCATCAAGTAGGTGGGCTGAATTGGTAGCTTTTGTGGGCCAAGCTGACCTTCAGCAGTAGCCCCCACTAGGTCTGACTTGGTAAGAGGCGGTCCATCCTGTGAAGGCCACATACAGCCTGTGTCCTTGCCACCACAGCTGTTTGGTTCATAGAATGTCTCAGGGAGAAACAGAATGACACCCATAAAGCGGGTTCACCTTACCCATCTGAGTGGCTCTACTAGACACAAATATTCTTGTGTTCTGGGGCCCTCGTAAGAGGTCCATTCACAAGACTTCTTCCCAAACCTCTTTTCCCCAACCCTCTGATTTTGTTCCATCTAAGTTTGTCCACCCAGCCAAATCACTGACCTTGCACATGAATCAGTATAGATCCTCTGTGTCTTCTCCCAAAAAAGCCAATGATGTATTCTACTTGAAATTTTACCCATTGGAGGATTTTCTTTCTCCATTAACTTCCAGGATCATCTCTCAGACGGGCTTTATTATTTTTTTTCAATGAAGAGGCATTTGTTATGTACAATTTAAGAAAAGGACCACTGAGTCTCTAGATTTGAAAGTAAATATCTTATAAAATTCCGGGGAATTCCTTGGCGGTTGGTGGTTGTCTCCGCACTTCCACTGCTGGGGATCCGGGTCCCATCCTTAGTCAGGGAAATAAGATCTCGCAAGCCACGTGGCTCAGCCAAAATAAATAAATGAATAAATAAATAAATAAAGCTCCATCAAAAAAAAAAATTCCATGTTAAAAACTTCTGCTTTCCTAAGGGTTAAAACATTTTTAAATTGTGGTAAAAAACCTATAACATTAAATTTACTGTCTTAATCATTTTTAAATGTACAGTTCAATAGTGTTAAGTATATTCACGTTGTTGTGCAATAGATCTCTAGAACTTTTTCTCAGAAGCGCTTTGTTACCACAATAATAACAGGGACACTTAGTGCATATACTATTCGAAGAGTTTTACATACATTAAGTTATTTAATTTTTAAAGCAACCTATGAGGTTAGGTATTTTTATTATCTCTCTTTTACAGATAAGGAAACAGAGGTTCAGAGGGATTAAAACACTTGCCCAGGGCTTCCCTGGTGGCGCAGTGGTTGAGAGTCCACCTGCCGATGCACGGGACACGGGTTCGCGCCCCCATCCGGGAAGATCCGACATGCCGCAGAGCAGCTGGGCCCGTGAGCTATGGCCGCTGAGCCTGCGCATCCGGAGCCTGTGCTCCGCAACAGGAGAGGCCACAACAGTGAGAAGCCCGCGTACCGCATAAAAACAAAACAAAAAAAACACTTGCCCAAATTCATATAGCTAGGAACTAGTGGAACCAGAATTCAAATACAGGCGGTCTGGTTCTAGAATTCTTGCTATTAATCTTTTTTTTTTTAACTGTGGTGGGTTTTTTTAACCATTTTAAAAAATTGAAGTATAGTTAATTTATAATGTTGTGTTAGTTTCAGGTATACAACAAAGTGATTCAGTTTTATATATAAATAAATAAATATATATATACATATATATATTCTTTTTCAGATTCTTTTCCATTATAGGTTATTACAAGATATTGAATACAGTTCCCTGTGCTATACAGTAGTACCTTGTTTATCTATTTAGAATTCTTGCTGTTAATCTCTTAATAATAAGCCACTTCTGGCTGGTGATGGTGTATGGTGCAGAGCCAGTCTCCTGCAATCCAAGCTGGAATTTTTTTTGTAATATTTATTTATTTATTTGGCTGCATTGGGTCATAGTTGCGGCACACAGCATCTTCGTTGTGGCATGCAGGCTTCTCTCTAGTTGTGGCGCTCGAGCTCTAGAGCCACGGGCTCAGTAGTTGCGGCGCACGGGCTTAGTTGCCCCGCAGCATGTGGGATCTTAGCTCCCTGACCAGGGATTGAACCCGTGTCCCCTGCATCGGAAGTCAGATTCTTAACCACTGGACCACCAGGGAAGTCCCCTGGAATTTTTTTTTTGTTTCCAGTGTCTTCATGCCTAACTTCTCCTGAAGCCACTGGAGTGGACTGAGGGAGGAGAGGTTATTTAGCAAGATATGGCAAGCTAGAAGGCACACCAGGGCATTCTGTGGCTCCTTTCTGCCTTCAGGATACTATCAGGCTCCAGCCAGCTCTATTTGAAGACAAGAAGCACCAGGGCTTGTGAGACCCTGGGCTGGCTGAGTGGATCAGATAATCCTCAGTTCATAAGGGGCTTGGCCCTATGTTTGGTTTCTACTGAGATCCAGAAACTCACAAGAAGCTATTTATCAAGAGAAGAACTGTTACTTGCTGAAGTTGGCTGGACCTCACCACCGCTTTGTGCCACCCTGGGGACTCTCCTTCTGGGACTTGCTTGCCACAGTCTCGAAGATCACCCCAGTATGTCAAGCACCACTGGATCCCCTGAGTCATATCGCCCCAGTGACAGATGTGCCTGAACTGCAGCCAGGAGCAGCCGGAGAGCCTTTCCTTGTCTGAGACCCCATTCTCAGAACACTGTTTCTGCCTCTCAAATTTCAACTGCAGCCCTGGCACCACCAGCATCATGGGACCCTAGGAGCTTCTGTAGCATGCTACCTACCCAAACACTTACGTGCCCCCGCATCAACCAAAGCACACTCCCCACTGTCCCTATTTCTCTGTGCCATGGTCCTCCTTCGGCACAGCTGGCTGTCCAAGACCGAGTCACATGCTTGCTCCCAGGTGCAAGGGGACCTGGAACAGTGAGTATCTGGCCTTTTGGTTCCTGAAGTGGTTGGTGGGTTCTGTCTCCCACCAAACTTAAAAAGAGATGTATGTGCTGGCCAGACCCAAACAATAAAACACAAAAACAACCTATCCCAAGGAGCTATGAAGATTATATGATTTACTACATTATTATAGTGTAGGAGTCACAGGCACAGAGTCTAACGCCAACTGCCTGGGTTCACTTCCTGGGCTCTGCCGCTCACTAGCCGTATGACTTTGTCAAGTCACTTCCCTTTGGTATGTGTAACTCCCTTATCTGTCAAGTGGACATGAGAGTGCTCATTTCACAGGGTTGTTGTGAGGATTAAACGCACAGAGCAGGGCTTCTCTGGTGGCACAGTGGTTAAGAATCCACCTACCAATGCAGGGGACACGGGTTCAAGCCCTGGTCCGGGAAGATCCCACATGCCGTGGAGCAACTGAGTCCCTGAGCCACAACTACTGAAGCCTGTGCACCTAGAGCCGGTGCTCAGCAACAAAGAGACGCTACCTCAGTGAGAATCCCGCACACAGCCACGAAGACCCAATGCAGCCCAAAATAAATAAATTTTTAAAAATAAATAAATAAAACACACACAGAGCATGTAAAGAGCTTAGAGAAGTACCTGGCACAGGTAAGCTTTTATATGAGGCATGTGGTTCATGTCTCTTTCTTTGTCTTTAAGTCCTTAAAACAGCACCAAGGGCTTATTAAGCATTTAATAAGTGATGGCTGTTGTTATTATCATTATTACCTGTGTCTTGCCTATTTGTCCAGGTATGTCTCTAGACTACATCCTGAAAGTGGAATTCCTAGGTAAAATGGTACACACAGTTTAACTTTTGATAGGTAGTGACAAATTGCATTTTGTTAATAAGGCACCAACTGGTACTCTCACCAATCCTGAATGAGCACGCCCTTTTCCTCCTGTCTCACCAATACTGGATTTTAACCTTTAAAAGTTTTGCTCTTCTAATAAGAAACTGTGTTATTGTATTCTTTCATTATTTCAATTTTTAAATTATGTATGTATTTCAAGCTTACTATAAAACTTTTAAAACTCCATAACTGGCAGTCCAGTGGTTAGGACTTGGCACTTTCACTGCCAAGGGTGCAGGTTCAATCCCTGGTCGGGAAACTAAGATCCCACAAGCTGTGTGATGCAGCCAAATAAAAAAAATTTAATTAAAAAAATTAAAATAGGGACTTCCTTGGTGGCACAGTGGTTGAGAATCCGCCTGCCAGTGCTGGGGACTGGAGTTCAAGCCCTGGTTCGGGAAGATCCCACATGCCGCGGAGCAACTAAGCCCGCGAACCACAACTACTGAGCCCACGTGCCACAACTACTGAAGCCCGCACGCCTAGAGCCTGTGCTCCACAACAAGAGGAGCCACCGCAATGAGAAGCCCACGCACCACAATGAAGAGTGGCCCCCGCTCGCCACAACTAGAGAAAGCCTGCATGCAGAAACGAAGACCCAATGCAGCCAAAAATAAATAAATACATACATAAATTTATTTTAAAAAATTAAAAACCGTGATTGATATATAATGTGAAAAATAAAAATTGCTCCCTGTAATCCAAGTCCTCAGAGGTAACCACTGTCAGTTACATTTGGTATGTTTGGTATAATAAAGGATGATTTATCTCTACAAATCTTTTTTATGAACATATAAATATACATAGATATAAGTTAAACATATATACTTTAAACTAGTTTAATATAAATTAAATTAATTTAGACAATTAATTAAATGGTTTAATTTAATATATAGTTTTAATTAAATGAGATTATACTATTTTTTGTTTTTTACCCCTTGACCATATTCCTTGGATATCCTTCCATATCAGTATATACAAAACTGTACATTATGACTGCTTGGTGTTCCATATTATTGATGTTACATAATTATGTATTTAACCATTTCCCCTACTGATTGTTCGCAACTTCTTGCTATTACAAACAATGTTGCAATGAACATTCTATTCACATATTTGTGTCCTTGTCTATATTGCATACTTGTCTTTCCACAGAGTAGATCATTAAAATGGATTTCCCTTTAAAATGTTGCTAGGTATTGCTAAATTGCCTTCTTAAAATGTTCACCATTTTATACTTTTGCCAATAAAATACAAGCATGACCTTTTCCCCACACTCCTTCCAACCCTGAATATTATCAGTCTTTTTATTTTTGAAAATCATGTCATATTGTGGTTTTAACAAGCATTTCTCTGATTACTAATGAGATTGGGTAACTCTTTTTATGTTTATAAAGCCATTTATCTTTCATTTTCATATTCTTGGCACATTTTTCTGTTGCACTGTCTTTTTCCAATTGATTTGTTGGAGATTTTGGATCTTGAGAGCAATCATTGTTTTTCAGTTTAAACTTTGCCTTTTAAACTTTGGTTGACTTTTTTTTTTTTTTTTTTTTTTTTTTTGCGGTACGCGGGCCTCTCACCGTTGTGGCCTCTCCCGTCGCGGAGCACAGGCTCCGGACGCGCAGGCTCAGCGGCCATAGCTCACGGGCCCAGCCGGTCCGCGGCATGTGGGATCTTCCCGGACCGGGGCACGAACCCGCGTCCCCTGCATCGGCAGGCGGACTCCCAACCACTGCGCCACCAGGGAAGCCCTTGGTTGACTTTTGACAAGCTAAGACAGGAACTCTCACAGTATTCATTTCCCAGATAGCAATTATTAGTATTTCTACACATGGCTGTGACCTTGGGGAGATCCTAGTGGAAACAGCAGGTTAGATATGGTGTATGGAAGACAGAGAATCCAGGATATGCATGGAGACGTTTTCCCGGGCCTCCCTCTGATTCCAAGTAGAACTGAGGACGTCTCCTCAAACCTTGGGACTCCTGTCTTTCTGGGGCACTGGGAGAAGTATCCCCTACTTTCTTCCCAGTCAGCATCTTGGTGCCAAGGTGAGAAAGCAGAGGCCCTGGGCTCCCAAGGGAAGGAGAGGATTTGTTCCTGCCTGCCCTGAGTCTTCGTAGAGAAACTGTGACTCAGGAATATGACTCCAGGGACCAAAGGTCCTTCCAGCCTCAAATGGAAGGGCTTTTATTTTCCTTTGGATATTTTATTTACAGTACTGTAACGTGTCCAAAATGAAGGCTTGATTAGGGGGGTTGATGGCTTAATTTGGGCCATTAACCAAGAATGATGCAATTCTTTCTTCCCAGGCTCTTAACTGAAAGTGTGCAAGCCAAGTGGGCCTCTGTAAAGGTGGAGATGATTGCATTAAAGCAATGGCTTTATGGCTCTTGTCTCAGCTCTTCTGGAGCCAGTCCTGGCATGGGAGGAAGGCTGTAGGGGAGGGCGGAGTGTGATGGCAAACTTTCACCTGTGTCCCTGTAACCAACGTTACCTTTTCTAGACTACATAACTGGTTTTCAAACCCACTTCACCTTTTCTTCTTGTAGATTAGATGTATTACAAGACACATAATAGCTGTTCTAGTCAGACTCTTCATTTAAACAGAAAATCAAGTCTTCAGTAGGCAGAGGTTAAAGAGATTAGGTTATAAAGATTTAAGAGATTTATTTTTTTAAGCATTTTTAAAATGTATTTTATTTTTTTATTTTTGGCTGCGTTGGGTCTTCATTGCTGCACGCGGGCTTTCTCTAGTTGCGGCGAGCAGGGGCTACTCTTTGTTGTGGTGCACGGGCTTCTCATTGCGGTGGCTTCTCTTGTTGCAGAGCACAGGCTCTAGGCTCGCGGGCTTCAGTAGTTGTGGCACATGAGCTCAGTAGTTGTGGTGCATGGACTTAGTTGCTCCGCAGCGTGTGGGATCTTCCCGGACCAGGCTCGAACCTGTGTCCCCTGCATTGGCAGGTGGATTCTCAACCACTGTGCCACCCAGGAAGCCCCTAAGAGATTTATTGAGAAAGTCAATGGACAGTTATGGACCGTCTAGATCTTGATGCAAATAAACTGTAAAACGAAAACTTACGAGACAATGGGGGAAATTTGAACACTGACTTAATATTTGATAATAGTAAAGATATATTAATTTGTTTAGCTGTGATTATGGTATTGTGGTTTTTAAAAAAGAATTCTTATCTTGAAGGGATGCATACTGAAATATTAATTCAAGAAATAATATAATGTCTAGAGTTTGCTGCAAAAAAAATCCAAGGTAGAGGGAGGCTTGGAGGTATAGTTGAAACAAGATGGGTTATGAGCTGATCTTTATTGAAGGTGTATGGTATACCTGTGGGTTCGTTATACTATTCACTCTACTTTTGTATTTATTGAAATTTTCCAGAATGAGAGAGAGAGAGATCTCTCTATCTCACTTTCTATTCTTGTCTTCTCTCTCAAGAGATAGGGATAAAATAGTTAAGGTAACGGTTACTTTTAAAGCACTTTCTTTCCCCTCTTTAGCATCTCCCTTGCTCTTGCCGGTAGACCAGTAGCCACTCCTCAGCACTGCCCACTGGGAGGCACGCATCTGACCACACTGCTAAAATCCTAGCGGCTTAACACCTCAGGGGTAATCCCTGCAGCTCAGAGGTGAGAAGAGGCCATCACATAACAGAAAGACATAAACTGCTGGTGGTGAAGTTTCAGGCATCAGCAGCAGGCCAGAAGGGAGGATATTTCTGAGTGGATTCGAGGTGGGGAGGAAGCTCTCTCAAATTATACCCTTTGTAGAAAGCCCTGGCAGAGGGCATTGCTGTTTTTTCTTTATTTCTCTTCTCTGAACTTCGTTGCTGCTCTAAGCAACAGGCTCTGAATTCAGCGCTGTTCAGAGATGGGGAGGTGCTGTGAGATGAGCGTGGGTAGCTGGATGAATTAGTAAAACTTTGTTTCCTTAAGGTGAGATGAAGAAAAAAGCTATTTGCCTCTCCAGGTGTACTGTGGGCCGTGCCTGAGCCATTTGCTTGCTAGAGTGCAGTGCCCAGCCTGACACCAGTGACGCCTGGTAACTGGTTCTCAGTAAACGCTACTCTCTTCCTCTGAGGGCATGGAGTTGGTCTATTAAAACAAGGAGAAATGAGCAGCCCAGGGCTCAGAAATCCTGAGCAGGCCAAAACTTCAATTTGTCCAGCCAGTTCTGCTTCAGGCCGCCACAGGCTGCTACCTCATGTGCTACAGGCGTTTTTGTATACGTTTGTGTGTTCCTGGGTTCTTAGTTTGTTTATGCTGTTCGTTTGCACACAAACCTGTACCTGTATATACCAGACAACCCTTTCGAATGTTGTACTCTCGGTCACCCTTGCACTATCGTCCTTCCTTCTTAGCACTTATATGAAACAGTCTTATTTATTTATACATTTACTTGATTATTGGCTGTCTCCCTTAGAATGTCATCTCTTTGATGGCAGAAACTTTGTCTTGTTCACCATTTTGTCTACCAAAACAGGGCTCCAGAAATATTTGTGGAGATTGAATGAATGAATGACCATGCACATGTGTGTCTTCAAAGAGAGGGCAGAGAGGTTGGTGGGACAGCTGCTGGGTGAAGGGCCCAGGGCCAGTCCTTCTCCCTAGCATGGGCTCCCACTGTGGCCCTGACTGCACTGCACTGATCTTCCATCCTGTTTTCTTTTCTTCCTCTCTTCCTTCCTCCCTTCCTTCCTTCTTTCTTTCCTTCCTTCCTTTCTTTCTCTCCCTCTCTTTCTCTCTCTCTCTCAATATATATATGTTTTGTTTTGTTTTAATACCTTTATTTGGGGTTTGGTTACAGAAGTAATATATGCTTTTTTTTTTTTTTTTTTTTTTTTTTGGCCATACCACACAACTTGTGGGACCTTAGTTCCCTGACCAGGGCTTGAACCCTGGGCCACCGCAGTGAAAGCGCAGAGACCTAACCCCTGGACCACCAGGGAATTCCCCATGCTTTTTATCTTTTAAAATCCAGAAGCATATAAAGAAAAAATTGAAAATCATCACCTTCCTTCCATCACATCTCTCCAGAGGTAACCACGGCTGTTACTTAGATGTATATGCTCCCAGTCTTTCCCAGAGCACAGGAGGGGTCTCCACCACTCCCCCTACCAAGACCGCACAGCTCCAAGCTGTAGACATCTGCTTCCTCACTCCTCTCCCCCTTTCCGAGAAAAAGTCTCTCTGTTCTGAGGTTTCCAAGAAACAAAACATCAGAGCTTTCCACATTCCTTCTGTTCTTCTGCTCCCCACCCTCCTCCTCCTGAAACCAAACTAAGCAAAACAAAACGCAAAAACGCCAAGGATTGATTAGAAAAGCTGTGAGCTCCAGAGTCAGGCGGACCTGGGTGGAAATCCTGCTCTGCCATCTGTCAGAAGCCTTGGGCCTCTCTGAGCCTCAGTTTCTTCGTGAGTGAAAGGAGGCTGCTTTACTTACAAGACTGGGTGCTGCAGGCAAGGGCTAGTGCACGGGAGGTGGTTTCACAAGTTAATTTTCCTTTCTCCCCATTATCACTCTGGAGCGGACTTACTGCTTCCCTGTCATTTTTGTTTTGCTAGAGATGAAGAACACCAAGGTTTTTTTTTTCTTTCTCTCTTTCTTTTTTTTTTTTTTTGACACATCAAGTTATTCTTAGAGACTCTGACTTCATCATCTCCTCTACTTTCCCTTTGCTGGGTTTCCCTCACTTCCCCATTTCCCCATCAGTGATCTCAGGGCCTGTTTAAAGAGGCTGAGGGTGGAAGAAAAGGGGAGAACCGTAAGCGCCCTGCGCCCTCCCTGTGCAGCTGAGGCTCCAGGACCCACCGTGGCCATGAGAACCCATTTCCTGTTTGCGAAGGCCCAGCCAAAGTTCAGGCAGCAGTTACATAATCGCCTGGCTGTCCAACTGTCAACTCGATAGCCTATTGCCTCTAATAGTTACTGTGTTTCTCTAGGGCTTGAAAGGAACAGAAGGAACGTGGGCCACACCCACCCCGCCAGCCTTCCCGAGCACCTTGCTTCAGGCTGGGGGATGCCCGGCGTCGGGGCACCATGCAGGGCCTCCCTGGTTAGCAGATCTGAGCTGAAGTCCAACTCGCCCAACTCTAGTTGGCCTCTGGCTAGGGAAGGGCAGCCCTGAAATTCCTGAGAAGCAGCATTAGGGATGCTCAGGAGACCCCATGCTGATGCGGGTGCCATTCACGGTGGAAGCCCAAGCCCTGTTCATGTCAAAAGAAGCAAGTATACCATGGACGCTTCTCAGTCATCAGCCTGAACCCTGACCCTGGACTCCCTCCACCTGCAGCCTGGATTGGGACAGATTTCCCCAAGCACCCTGCAGGCTCTGGAGTAAGAATTCTGGAAGAAAGCCACAGCAGGAGGTTAGGGGTGCCAAAGAGGAGCTGCAGAGACCTGCCAGATCAGAGCCACAGGGCATGAAAGAACTTGCAGTCAGTGACAGAGTCTGGAACAGCTCTGAAATAACAACTTCTTTGGACTTAAGAACTTTTTTTTTTTTTTTTTAATATATTTTTGGCTGCATTGGGTCTTTGTTGCTGCGTGCAGGCTTTCTCTAGTTGTGTCGATGGGCTTCTCATTGCGCTGGCCTCTCCTGCCGCGGAGCATGGGCTCCAGGCGCGCAGGCTTCAGCAGCTGTGGTGCATAGGCTCAGTAGCTGTGGCCTGCGGGCCCCAGAGCGCAGGCTCAGCAGCTGTAGCGCCCAGGCTTAGTTGCTCTGCAGCATGTGGGATCTTCCCGGACCAGGGATCGAACCCGTGTCCCCCGCATTGGCAGGCGGATTCCCAACCGCTGCACCAACAGGGAAGCCCTGGACTTAAGAACTTTTGATAAGACGGTGGGGATGGGGTTTCTTTCTCTTTCAGATCTTGCATGTTGGGCTACCTGAAGCCAAAAAGCAGAAGAGTAGAGAGGAGGTAGGATGGAGACCTCAGGAGGAGGAGGGCCAGAGGGATTAGGTAGGGTGATTGGAGACAGGCAAAGAAGCAGCCCTCAGGGGCCACCCCTGTGGGGCAGCTGCACCCACGAGGCTCACTCTGATAGCTGCCTGGCTGACAGTACAATGGCGAGGGTGTAGAAGAAGGAAAGAGCCAGGAGGGGTTGAGTGACACTGGGGATGAGGAGATAAGGGAGGACCCCTGCCCTGGGCAGCCACAGGGCATCTTCCTTTGTGGGCAAATGATCCCTCATTCATGGGGACCAGGAGGACAGAAACCCATCACGCTGAAGCCCAGGTTTGCTCTCCTACCCTCCACTCTGGTTTGGAAACCTCATGGCTCTTTTCTACAGGCGATCTCAAGCTCAAAGTTTGTTCCTTTCACTATCCAATAAAAACTCCACCCCAGAGCTTTCATCCAAGGAGATGAAAGTGGCTTCTGTGGACCAGAGCCAGCAGGCTCCTAGAAGAGTGGGGCAGGGGTTACCCTGGTCAGGTGGCCAACTTTGAGGAAAAAGGGGACCCTCGGCTTCAAGATGGAGAGCAATTTGTGTGGGTCCCCTTGTCCAGCTCTCTAAACCCTCGCTCCCTGGATGACGGCAGCCCCAGAGAAAGTTAAAGGGATCAGGCCTCAACCCTGACTCAGCTCTTCAGCAAGTAGCTGTCATTTGCCTGAGAGGCTGGGACACTATATGAGCAGGCTCAGCAGTCATGGAATCCTCCAGGTGGAGGACTCTTTCCTGGATAGATGGAGAACCTGAGTTTTATGGCTTGTCAGGGTCAGCTAGGGACTGAGGCACCAGGCTGGGAGAAGAGGGGGAGGCACTGCACTTTCACCTTCTGAGGTTTATAAGGGTAGTAGAGGGTAATAATGGCACTGCCAACTTTCCTTCCACTTCAAAGCTCAAAAGGATGGGTCTGGAGAAAGTGGAACCTGGACACATGACCCTGCCCTGGCAGGAAGACATGGGTGAGCAGTCCTTGGGGAACATGGTTGTCTGGAATAAGAAGGCAGTCTTAGGAGAGGGCTGACCCTGGCTGTGGATGCAGGAGCAAATGAGCCCACAGCCCTCGGTGCCCCTAAATGCCAAGAGACAGGTCCAAGTACAGAGATGAGCATTTAGAGACCCAGGAACTTGGCACATACATGCTCACGCAAACACACACACACACACACACACACACGCACACAGGCACACATGCACATGCCCTCACAGGCATAAATATTCTGGCAGGCATGCACTCAGGAACACACCGACGTGCACAGCCACACATACAAGCACAGGTTTTTACACACAAGCACCCTCACACAGGCACACAGACACAGATACACACTCATGCAGGCACATGCATAAAAGTACACACACAGGAAACACCCAGGTACACAGGAGCAAGCACACACAAACGCACATGCCCAGGCACCCACTCCACTGAAGAGAAACGTGCGCAGGCACAGCATATATCTGCACATGCACAGGCGCCTGCGTACACACACTTGTACACACATACAAGCACACAGCCAATAACTCAAACACGGCCGCCCAAGCCATTTGAGAGCGCCCTGCCCGGGAGCTATCCATCATCCGCTCCGGGCGGCGGCCGGGCCCTCCCCCTTCCCCGCCCACCCCCAGTTGGTGGTATAAATTCCGTCCCTTTGCCCCTTCCCCGCATAGCCTGCCTCGGACACCAGCACAGCCCTCCGTCTCTGCCCACTCCTGGCAGACCCGTCGGGAGCAAAGCGCACCAGCAAGCAGTATGGGTAAGGAGGGGGGCTTCTGACAACCGTCGCTGACCACCAATGGCCCGCCCCGCAGAAAGTGACAGAAAACCTGGAGGGGGAGCTGGTTAGGAGAGGGAGCGCCAGGCTCCGCTCCACCGGCCCCGCCCCACCCCCACCCATGCATTTCCCAGCTTAGCCGAAGTGCTGGAGGCGTCTGGGAAGGAAGGCAGAGGGACTGCTGGGAAGGGTGACTTTGGACTTCCCCCCACCCCGCCGCTCCCCAGCTGCAGCCTGCGGCCAGGGAGCCTTTCTGCAGCTGAGAAAATAAGGATAGGGGTACTTAGGAGGAGCTCTATCTCTCTGTCTGTTACCATAGGAGACAGACAGCCCTGATTTCAGCCCTAAGCCAACTTCTTACTGCAGGGAGTAGGGAACCCAGGCCTCTGTGACCAGGTTGCTCTTTAGCTACCCTGCCCCACCAATCACTTTGGGAGGGAAATCAGGGAGCCCCCCTCTCTCGAGGTGGGAGAGGGGCTGTTTCAGTGCGTCCCACCCTCTCAGTCCGCCAAGTTCTCCAACTCCCCCATCCATGGACTCCTGGATGTCAGGCTGAGGAAGAGTCTGCGTCTGGCTGGGAGTACTGAGGTCCTTGCCCCCTGTGGATCTGGGTCTTTTCTGGCAGAATGCCCAACAAACCAGCCTGGCCTTGGGAAAACCCAATGAGCTTTCCCTGGGCTCATCTCAAACCCAAAGGTGTTCAGAGATCTTGCTTGAGATGCTTAAGACAGGGGGAATGTTCCCCCAGAAAGAGGACTGATGCTCAGTGGGGCCCGAGTGGCACGCAGGGCCTGACCCTGACTCTCAGAAATGCTGTGCGGGATGCGGCAGTTAGGGTCTGGGACGGGGAGATGGTGCTGAGGGGCAGTACCTCCTTCACACACCTCTTTCATACCTTTACTTCTCTCTCAGTCTCTGGTTTTGCAGATTTTGCATCTCTGTCTTGATGTCTCGGAGTTTTGAATCTCCTTCCCCTCCGCCTCACCTCCTGTACCAAGCCCTGACACAGCTTGGTTGTATAGCAGGACAAGTCTCCTTAACTCCTTTGGACTGGACCTCACCGTGTCCCATCCCAGCCCCAGCCCTCTCTCTGGGCAGCAGGCACTGCCTGGGATTTCTGGCACAGCGCTACCCATATTTATACAACACCTCTCACTTAATAAAAGTACTTCTGAATACTTTGTCTTATTTGGCCTTCATAGCCACTTAGAGAAGAAGGTAAGATATTATTACCCCTTTTAGGTGAACAAAGGGGAGAAAATAGAGAGAGTAGATGTCACACCTGGACCTTGACACCACGCTTCTGGACTCAAAAATGCTGTTGCTGCCTCTCAGCCTCCTAAGTCACTTGGCTGCTGCAAGTAGGGGGACCTGGCTCCCTGGCTGAGTGCCTGAGCCCAGACACCAGTGGACGCTCGATTCTGGGGCAGTAGCCGGACTGGCCATGGGACCAGGCAGGGAGGCAGTGTCAAGTCCTGTGAACTCCACTCCAGGATTTCTTTTGGCCTACAGCTCCCTCTGTTTATTCCTCAGCCTTTCCTCCCGGTTAGGCCCCAAATCCTGATGCTTAATGCCTGGTGGCAGCCCTCCTTCTCAGCGACTGACTATGGTTCCTGACTTTGGTCCCGTACATCCACATACTGGCTTCTCTTGCCAGACTTCAGGGGACAAGGAGGGCCACTTCCTACAGCTCTGGTGGGTGGGCCTCTGAGCTTTCCAGGGTTGGGCCAAACAACTTGCTTTACAGATAAAGTAAGTGGATGGGGCCCACCCACGGGTAGAAACTGGTCTAAGGACATTCAGTTAGTATCCGTCCTGCAGCCTTGAACTTCAGCCTCCTATCCCTTACCAGACCCTTGGTTATATAACCCAGGCTCTGGCCAGCAGCCTGGGGTCAGGACCCAGAGGGGAGGGAAGCAGGAAGTGTTCCAGCTCCTGGTTTAGATACCTTTCAGTGAAAGGAGCTGAACAGGCACCACCGTCACTCCCTGATGGCTATTCCTTAAGAGCAGCCAGGGTTTATGGGCTCCTACCAGGCAAGTACAAAGCTGTACACTTGTCTGCAGCTTCTTGTTTCTTTCTCATTAAAGCCCTTTGTGGTCTTCTTATTACCTTCTTCTTACAGATGATGTGGAAACTGAGGCCAGGGGGGTTAGGTGATTTGCCTAAGCTCCCGTGGCTAGTCAGTGACCAGCTGGGATTGGGACCCAAGTCAATGTCATAACCACTGCACCACACCGCCTCCCCTGCACTCACCCTTCTCCTGCCTCCCCTGGGTCCTGCTCAAGGGTCTGTGCACCTTCAGGTCATAGCTCTGCAGCTCTTCCCGCCATACCCACGTACTCATCAGGGTTTTGAGGGTCTGGAGGGGACCTGAGACAGTGCCTCTGCCTTGGCCAGTGGCAGCCGGGGGTTTGGGGGTCTCGGGTTGCAGCATGTGAGGAGGGAGCCTTCATCCTCCAGAGCGCAGTGCAGCCAGCATGCCCCATTGTTTCCACAGCTACGAAATGTGGGAAGTGTGGACCTGGCTACCCTTCACCTCTGGAGGCCATGAAAGGTAAGTGTGGGAAGACTGAGAGCCAGCACCCGCAGGAGTAGGCAAGCCAGTGCCTGCTACCGATTCCACTGCTGACACACACCCTGCCTTGCCCCGGCCCTCGTCTCCACCCTGCCCACCCCACCACCTGCTTTCTACCCTCTAGGACCCAGGGAGGAGATTGTCTACCTGCCCTGTATCTACCGAAACACGAACACTGAGGCCCCGGATTATCTGGCCACTGTGGACGTTGACCCCAAGTCTCCCCAGTACTGCCAGGTGAGGTGGGGCTTGGGCACCAGAGGACCCTCAGACCCCTCCTCTAGCCCTGGCCCTGGCAGTGCCCTTTCCCTGCTCCATCTTTCTTCACCCTCCCTGGGTATGGTTGTTCAGGCTGTTCACTACACAAGGGCACCCCCCCACCCATGGGCAAGGGCAGTGCTGAAAATGAAGTCTGTGCTGTGCTACCAGGATGAAATGGGTCCAGAGGGCCCCTTCTCCGTAAGCGCGCAGAGGTGTGGTCTGGGTGAGCACCACCCCTGCCCACTCTCCTATCCTAGGTCATCCACCGGCTGCCCATGCCCCACCTGAAGGACGAGCTGCATCACTCAGGATGGAACACCTGCAGCAGCTGCTTCGGGGACAGCACCAAGTCGCGCACCAAGCTGCTGCTGCCCAGTCTCATCTCCTCCCGAATTTATGTGGTGGACGTGGGCACCGAGCCCCACGCTCCGAGGCTGCACAAGGCACGTCTTCTGCCCTAGCCGGCTCTGGGCCCCTAATGTGCCCACCACCCAGGGCAGCCTGTGGGCAAGGAAGCCGCCCCTAAAGCAGCTCCCTCCAGCTCTTGTGCAGGGTTGGGGCTCAACAGCAGCGAGTGGGGCTAGACTTTGGAGGAGAGTTACCAGGTGTGCTGGGTCATCATCACCCAGGGGCACCACAGGGGAGGAAGGAGGCTCTCGTTTTTCACTCCGAGCTGGAGAAGGAGCCATTTCTGCCCCAGCCAGTTAGGAGCCCAGGGCTTTCCTTAGGCGGGAGCCTCTGATCCTTCCTTTCAACACTTTGTTGAGTGCCTTCTTTGTGCCAGGCGCTCACTGCTGGACGCTGGTGATACAAAGTTGACACTGGCATCCTCCCAGCCTGGGAGGAGCTTATGGTCTCAAAGGGCTGTGAGTGCCCTCAAGACAGGCAAGGTGAGAGAAGTCCATGTTTTCTGCTGGGGAGTTATCAGTCTCTGTGACGCCCCTGCTGCGCTGCAGACTCAGTCTTTGCCATATTCCTGCGGGGAAAATTGTGTCTGTGTTTCAGAGGAAAAGAGGGTAGGGTCAGTAGATAGAAGTGTGGGAGGGGAGGAGTGAGGAGTGGGGACTCCTGGCCCTGTAAGATTCTGATGCCTTTCCTTACCCTCTCCAGGTTGTTGAGCCCAAGGACATCCATGCCAAGTGTGACCTGGGCTACCTCCACACCACCCACTGCCTGGCCAGTGGGGACGTGATGATCAGTTCCTTGGGAGACCCCAAGGGCAATGGCAAAGGTACCTGCCAGCACTGTAGGCACATCTGTGAGGGAAGCAGATCCCAAACTGAGGGAGGGATGGAATGACCTTCCAGGGAGAACCAGAGGGCAGGATCTCATCCAATATTTAAACTATAGTCAAGTAACGTCAGTTGTTTCCATTATTTTTATGAAGGTGAACCTTAAATGATGAATTCACTTACAAGTTATAGTCAGAACTGTCTGCCATGGGAAATGTGAGCAAGTACAGACATGGCCCCAGAAAACACGTGCATTTAATATCGGCCTTCTTGAGTTCATGAGCAAATCTCACAGTCCTTGAGATCCTTAATTGTCACAGCTACTTTCTCATTTATGGTATGATCAGAGCTTTCACATAAAATGTCTACTATGTGCCAGACACAACCTATGAGATAGATGCTACTGTGATCCCTGTGTTACAGATTAGGAAGCCGGGGCACAGACTGGCTAAGTAATTTACCCAAAGTCAGCCAGCTGTTAAGTCACAGAGCTGGAACTCAAACCCAGCAACATGGCTCCAGAATCTACGTCCTAATCACCATGCTGTGCTGCTTCTCTCCCAGCCTTACATATTTCACCAGAACTCCCCATCCAAGGGCTTGGAGTGAGATATCAGTTAAGGTCATCCAGTTAAGGTTACTGCGTTAGACTCTATTTAAGTGCTTTTTCCAGGAGATGGGATGCATGACATTCCTAGATTTAAGAACACTTAGGAGTAGACATCTATTTACATTTGCAGAGAAGTGGCAAGGTGTCATGACATGTTCAGCTGGGGAAAAACATAGTGGGCATTCATGTGGAATTACAGATAAATATAATTTTCTCTCTAAAAAAAAATGGAGTGAGTGAGCAGAATGGAGTCTAGACTCTGGCAGGAACCCTACCCTGAAAGTAGGAGGCTAGGCAAAGGAAGCACAGGGTATAGAGTCCCAGAAGATCTTGGCTCAAGGGAGGAAAAATTTACCCTGTGGTCTGAGAGAGGGATGAACTTGATGGGAGGTAGGGGCACCAGAGTAAGTCCCCACTTCTTACCCTGCCCTCTGGGTGGGACCCTTTGGACAGGTATCCAAATTCAGCTCCTGAATTTAAGGATCAGGCAAACTCAGTGAGAGGAGGGGCACCAGGCAATGGGCTTGGAGCCTCTTGGACAGGCCTTGGGGGTGAGGGCTGGGTGCGGGTCGTACCTCCACCAACTCTACCTACCACCCTACTTCCTTCCCTGCTCAGGGGGTTTTGTGCTGCTGGATGGAGAGACGTTTGAGGTGAAGGGCACGTGGGAGCGGCCTGGAGGTGCCGCACCTATGGGCTATGACTTCTGGTACCAGCCTCGACACAATGTCATGGTCAGCACTGAATGGGCAGCTCCCAACGTCTTACGAGATGGCTTCAACCCCGCTGATGTTGAGGCGGGTGAGAATCCCCCACTCCCCGTGGGCTGGCAGGAGCCTGGTCACACGAACCCCTGCTCTCTATTCCACACCCCTACTCTCCAGCCCTCTTACTTCCCTCTTGTGGACCCCAGACTCTTGGGGTGATGATGCAGGATGTGCTGAGTGCTCTGACTACTCAAGTGTCCTTCTGACAATCCAACCCATCTTTCAACCTTCTCCCCTGTGCTGTGCCCCAGCCTTGGCCCATGCCCTCCCGCCCTGATCCTGATTCCATCTTCCGGCCGCATCCCCACCCCAGGGCTGTATGGGAACCACTTACATGTGTGGGACTGGCAGCGCCATGAGATGGTGCAGACCCTGACTCTACAGGACGGCCTCATCCCCCTGGAGGTCCGCTTCCTGCACAACCCGGCCGCTGATCAGGGCTTCGTGGGCTGTGCCCTCAGCTCCAACATACAGCGCTTCTATAAGAATGAGGTGACGTGCACCCTAGCCCTCTCCTCCTGGCAGTCCTGTCAGCGCTCTGCCCAGCTTCCATAGCCGTGACGCTCCCTTCTCCCTAGGAGTGACCCAGGCCTCCTCTGCCTGGCTCCACCAACCCAGACTTCCCAGGAATAAAAAACAAGGCCACCTGCCCTGCCTGTCTCCTCTCAGTCCTAGGCTAATTTCTCCCTGAGCCCTAACTGGCTATATTTATTTATTCATTCATTCAAAAAATATTTAGTGAGTCAGGCACTGTGTTAGGTGCTGGGAATACAGTGGTGAAGCAGGCATGATCCCTGCCTTAAGGGGTCTGCATGGGGGTTAGACCCTAGTGGCAAGAAGGCCCTGCATCTACTCTCTCCCTGTAGACAGTATGCCCTGGGGAGACCCAGATCTGACACTCATTGCCCAGCTCTGACAGGCTCACCTCTCTGCCTCTTGACCCCAACGCAGGGAGGTACTTGGTCAGTGGAGAAGGTGATCCAGGTGCCCCCCAAGAAAGTGAAGGGCTGGATGCTGCCTGAAATGCCAGGTGAGTGCTCAGGGGAATGTGGGAATCGGAAGGTTGATTCTCAGGCTTGGGAACAAGAATCTTAAGGTGCCTCTGAACTGCAACCCCCCACCCAGGCCTGATCACTGACATCCTGCTGTCCCTGGACGACCGCTTCCTCTACTTCAGCAACTGGCTGCACGGGGATCTGCGGCAGTATGACATCTCTGACCCGCAGAGGCCCCGCCTCACGGGACAGGTGGGTCCTAGCAGGATGGAGAGGAAAGGAGGGAGGAGGTAGAAGTCTGGGCATGAGGTGGAGGGTATGAACTGGCTGGGGCATGATAAGGGAGGTGCAGGAAAAGCAAAGATGGGGGCTGAGGGATGGTTCAGGCCAGGACCACGGGGAATTGTGGCTAGACGCGGGGAACGTGAGGGAGTGAGGCTCTCTTCCTGCAATGTCCTAACCTCCCACCACTGTCCTCCTTTATGCTGTGCACCTCCCCACCCAGCTCTTCCTCGGGGGCAGCATTGTTAAGGGAGGCCCTGTGCAGGTGCTGGAGGACCAGGAGCTAAAATCCCAGCCAGAGCCCCTGGTGGTCAAGGTGAGGATCTCTCCACGTGCTCATGGGCCCCTCAGATCTGTGCTGGAGAAGTATGGGGCAGGGGGCTGGGCAGCGGCTGAGCATGTCCTTGGGGTTTGGGTGGTGCCACTGATTCCCGCCTAGGATCTGTATGTAACCCTGGGGTCTGACCCCTGGTTTTCCCAAGGGGAAACAAGTGGCCGGAGGCCCTCAGATGATCCAGCTTAGCCTGGATGGGAAGCGTCTGTACGTCACCACGTCGCTGTACAGTGCCTGGGACAAGCAGTTTTACCCTGATCTCATCAGGTGAGAAGTGGACAGCCTGGGCTCCCCTCCCAGCCCTCCCCTCCCAGAGGGGTTTGGCTTTCTGAAGACTCCTTGGCTCCGCTTCCAGACTCTGCGCCCTCCTCAGGAACCCCTCTCCCTGCCCTCACACTTACCTAATTCTTGGGGGAAGGGGACGGGCCCCCTCTGACCTCTTTCTTCTCCCTCCTGTTTCTACCAGGGAAGGCTCTGTGATGCTGCAGATCGATGTAGACACAGTAAAGGGAGGGCTGAAGTTGAACCCCAACTTCCTGGTAGACTTTGGGAAGGAGCCCCTCGGCCCAGCCCTGGCCCATGAGCTCCGCTACCCTGGGGGCGACTGCAGCTCTGACATCTGGCTCTGAAGTCCACTCCTTCTAAAGCCCCACTCCACATCCTGCGCCCTCACTTCTGGAGGGACCCGGCTTCGCTCTGCTCTCTCAGTCCCCGACCCTCGGCAGCTTGTCCTCCCAAAGCCAAACTCAGGCCGTTGAAACGAATTGAGCCGTGTCTCTAGCTACCCACCACTGCTGCGAGCTGCTCACTGAGCTCTTGGAAATTATTTCACTAAGAAATAAACTGGTGAACCTTTTCCTGAGATCCCCTTGTCTTTGGGGGCACCGGGCCTATGACTCCTCCTCTGCCGGCCCTCTGTATCTTGCACGGGAAAGTCCTGAAGAGGACCAGGGTGTGGGATGGTTTTGATGACTAGCTCATACCAGGGATCACAGCACGATGCTAAGGGTGCCAGAATCTCACTTTTATGACCAGACAGAACCTGAAGATTGTGGAGGTGGTCGTCACAAGGAAAGTTGACAGGAAGGAAGCTGTCAATCAGTGTTCCTAAACTTTTTTCTGTTTTTTAATTCGTGCTTTCTTTTAATGAACCTAAAATCTCACCCACCTCCCCCAGGAGAATGTAATGCGCCCCCTCACACACAGGAGATACCTTAGGCCCCTGACGTAGATGGTGCCATCAGTTGAACACACTGCTCTGAGGAGGTTAGGTGTGTCACCTCCTACCTGGAAGACAGGAACACGACGAGGCAGGAGGGCTGGGAACATCAAGGTAGCCACCCCAACACACTAGGCCCTGGCATTCTTGTTTCCTCACCTGGACAGTGTTTTAGAACCTTGCCCAAATCAGAGATGCCTCCTTTCTCTGCAGTAAGCCTTTAGTTGTTTATAAGAGGAATGGGATGGAAGTTTCAGGAACCTAAGAGACAGCAGCCAAGCAGTAATTCTAAGATAATTCTTTTTTAATTTTTATTTATTTATTTTTGGCTGCGTTGGGTCTTCGTTGCTGCACGCGGGCTTTCCTCTAGTTGCGGTGAGCAGGGGCTACTCTTCGCTGCGGTGCGCAGACTTCTCATTGCGGTGGCTTCTCTTGTTTCGGAGCGTGGGCTCTAGGCGCGCGGGCTCCAGTAGTTGTGGCACGTGGGCTCAGTAGTAGTGGCTCGTGGGCCTTAGAACACAGGCTCCGTAGTTGTGGAGCACAGGCTTAGTTGCTCCATGGCATGTGGGATCTTCCCGGACCAGGGCTTGAACCCATGTCCCCTGCATTGGCAGGCAGATTCTTAACCACTGCACCACCAGGGAAGCCCCCAAGCAGTAATTCTATTGACTTCTACCCAAGACAGTACCAAGTAACATTCAGGTATTAATCTACATTCTTTTCAGTCTTCCGCAAAGGTGTCTTTGTTTTAAACACTGGAGTAGTCTAAGACCCCCGAGATGGCCAGGCCTCCCCCAAGAATGTATTACACTTTCTTTCCCTTTGAGGCCTTTAAACATGCTCCCTGAAACATCTACCTCAACTTGAGTCCAATTCCCTCCCACTGCTTTACCTGCCATCTGGGCCAGGTTGCCATTTCCCTGGGAAAGCCCTTCTTCCCTGACAGCTCCAGGTTAGGGGCCTCCTGCACTTTACCTCAGCATGAACATATGTCACATTATATTGAAAATCCCTGCTTCCTCCCAATACCCAGCTTGGATAGTAGCACATAGTGTGCCTTAATGAATAAGTGACTATAACAGATGATTAAGTTACAGGGAGCCTTGGGATTTACTGGGTCTTAACAGAAGTCTGTCCTAGGTTTCTACCCTGTCCTTTTCAATAACCAAACTTCTTCAGAAAGAATTTGCCTTGGGACAAGCAAATAGTTGATGAGGAAACGTCCTTTACAAAATTTCAGCTAGTAGACAGGAATGCATGGTTCTGGTGAGTCACCACGCCAGCACCCCAGGTGGTTAGGCCCCGGGGATCCGGCCCTGTGTGGAGGGGTAGGCATTAGCTCCCCCAATGTGTGAGAGCCTGTGGGAGCTGGATTCCATGTCCTGTCATTCCCCGGGACATCAACCACTGCCCCTAAATCGATGCCCACAACCCCAAAGCCCCCCCAACCTGACGCAAACACAAAACGAAAAAAACAACCAACCAACCAAACAACAACAACAAAGAATTTCAGCTAGTAAATTCAGAAGGAGTGACAGAATTTGGATAGTACCAATTTGTAACCTTTAATGACAATTGGATCCAGGCAATGATCATCAGTGGCTGCTAAAACCATTCAATGAAAGACTGAAATGGTGCTTCATAATGGATAGATCAGGCGACCAAACCTGAATACACTATTCAATCTTTACGTCACGAAAAGAGTTCCTCCTGTGACGCAATAGGAAGTACACAGCACCACCTATGAAGTATTCTTGCCAAAAAGCCAAAATTAATCTGATGAAGCCTGCAGAGCTCACAATCAGTTTACAGGAAATACAGGAGACAGAAGAACAAGTTTTAAAAACCTAAAAACACTATAAAGGTGAAATCATAAAAATGCAGAATGTGGGACATTCTATAGAGCAAATGACCAGTTTCCTCAACAAATAAATTGAGAGAGAGAGAGAGAGCGTATAGATTAGAAAGATTTAAGAAACATCAACCAAAACCAAATGCAATGCAATGTGTGGACCTTGCTGATACTGATTTGAACATATCGACAGAAGAGTAGCCCCCACTCGTCGCAGCTAGAGAAAGCCTATGCACAGCAACAAAGACCCAATGCAGTCAAAAACAAATAAATAAATAAATTTAAAAAATATATATTAGTAGGCAATGTATAATAGCACCTAAGAAGAAATTCTGAATCCAGGCAGCCCAGTTCAGATCCTAACTCCATCCCTAACTGTGTAAACTTGGGCAAATTATTAATCTCTCAATGCCTCAGTCTCCTTATCTGTAAAATGGGGATAATCTATCAGATGATTATCCTGTCTGATAGAGTTGCTACAAGATAAAAATGTAACATATGTGAGGCCCTTAGAACAATCCTCAGCACATGTTAAGCTCTATATAAATATTTGCTGTTATGATGATGCTTATCAGACAATTTTTATTGTTACTTCTCAGGGCAAGGACCATTGTACGTTATTCAGCTTTGTATCCCCAGCTCTTAGCATAACACCTGGCATAAATGAATAGTCAGTTGCCTGTTTTTCCCATCTCTAACCTCCCCAGCCTCCCCACTCAACCTCACCTTTCTACAGTGCTGTCAAAATAATCTCCCTTACATAGCTGTGATACTTTTTCTCCCTTTGCTAAAGCTTCCACTTATTCTCTGCCACCTGCAAATTCCTAAGCCAGCATAATTTACCCCAAATTCTTTTTCCAGTTAAAGTGCTCTATATTCCCCTTCATACCAAACAGTGGTGTTTGGGGTATCTTTCCATCAGTCTATACCCATATTTGTATCTGAGCACCTGCAAATCTATGCAGTCTAGAGCAGTGTTCAAGAGAATGGGCTCTGGGACTTCCCTTGTGGTGCAGCAGTTAAGAATCCACCTGCCAATGCAGGGGACACGGGTTCGAGCCCTGGTCTGGGGAGATCCCACATGCCATGGAACAACTAAGCCCATGTGCCACAACTACTGAGCCTGCGCTCTAGAGCCCACGAGCCACAACTACTGAGCCCACGTGCTGCAATTACTGAAGCCCGTGCCCCTAAAGCCCGTGCTCTGCAACAAGAGAAGCCACCACAATAAGAAGCCCGCGCACCACAACAAAGAGTAGCCCCGACTCAACGCAACTAGAGAAAGCCCGCGCACAGCAGCTGGCAGCAAAGAAGACCCAACGCAGCCAAAAATAAATCAATAAAGTAAATAAATTTATTTTAAAAAAAGAGAGAGAGAATGAGCTCCGAAGGCAGACTGTCTGACTTTGGATCCTGATTCCAGCACTAATTAACAATGTAACTGTGGACAAGTCCCTTCACCTCTCCAAATCTGTTTCCTTGTCTATAAAATGGAGGCAATAATAGTTCCTACTTCAAACCGAGGTGTTTAACATTTGGTCTGGTATCTGGCACACAGTTAACAAATAAATTTTAGCTGTTATTAGAAAACCTTCCTGCCAGTATATCCTTATTTCCCCAACTCTGCGATGCTCTGGGTTCCCCCGCTACCCACAGAAGCTGGTAGTAGGGAAATGGAAGCTGCAAAGGGCGATGGTCATGAAATCAGGCAACACTGCTGTCCTCTTTACAAAAGCACAATGACGATGAGACTGGAGAACTATAAGTCAGGACTATAAATATACTGATAGTTTTGGGTGTAACATATCTGCTGTGCAAAACAAAATACTGTACTCCATTCAAAGGGTGGTTACCCTTGAGCCTGTGACCTCTGAAATTAGATGCACCGCTTGGTCTGTTCCTGCATTTTTCATGGCAGAGGGTTCATTGCTTTCATCTGATTCATGACCTTAAAAAGCCTTAACTAAGAGAGTGAAGAACCCTTGACCTTTCAGTACAATGTTCTCTGAGGAGAAAAAATTCATGTGGGCATCCAGCACCCCCCTGGGGAAGTTAGTCAGAATTCCAATGTTCACAGACTGCAGAACTTTGGGGATGCAAAGGCATTAGCAACTCTTTGGAAGGAGATAAAGTACACTCGGGAAACCTAGGAACACTACGGGCACTTTAGCTTAACGTGGTACGGCTACTGAGGTTTGGCGGCCTCCATCAATGAGGAATGTGAGCCCGTGTTTGCAGGTTTCTTGTGAGTATCTTCATGCGTGTTGGCTGGTGAGGGCTGGGGGGAATGGTTCAACTTGTTTTTCATCAAAAGGGGATAATGTGAGCTTACAGCGAACTTCCATCACTACTACCTATAATTTTCTAGTTATTTTATCATCCATTGAATCTTTTCTTCCTGTAGCTCTGACGACCGAAGGCAAAACTGAAACACGGAAAGAGAAAGCAAAAGCAAAGAAAGCTCCAGAAGGAGGCGAGCACCCGGTCTTTCGTCCTGCGGTCCCTTTAAGAGAAGAACCTCTTGGGACCGGCAGTCCCAACCGACCCCAGTTTTAACCGAAACCTAACCCGGACTTCCCCCTCTTGACTCAAATAAGACCAACTTTGGATTTTCCCTCCCCTATTGACCAATCAGATTCTGTTACCAGGCAGACTTTAGCTGCCGCCGGTGCGAGCCCGGCGCCTTCTGTCTCCGGGTGGCAGCAACAACCAATGGTAGAACAGGCCGTCCTAGTATCTAGGCAGATCGGGGCTGTTCCAGCCATTCAGAAAAAAGAAAATAAAGCAACGCACGAGCCCGCTGGGCCAGGACCGTGGGGCTGGGCTGGAGTGAAGGTGGCTGCGAGGTAGTTTCTCTTTCTCCCTTACCTTTATTGTTGCTTGTGTTGGAAGGCGACTATTCAAAGGTAGGGAGGGCGCAACATGAGTTGGGAGGAGAGCAGAAAAAGATTTTGGCTGTATTTTCAACAGCTTCTTCACCCATGTGCACGTGCCCCGAATCTGGGACCCCATTCCCCCAACCGGGTTTCCTACGCCCAGCCCAGGAGTTCCGCTACCCTGAACCCCTCACTTTGCAGCAACGCGGGATTGAATGGAGGGGGAAGGGAGGGAGGTGGGGGCGCGCATCAGGATGGGATGTTGAGGGAGATGACGTAGGGGCCGGCGACGTGGGGAGGGGGAGCTGCGGGGGAAGCCGTGGCGAGATTAAGTAATGAGAACTTGGGCCCAGTTTTTTCCAAGCCTGGAAGGGCAGAAAATGTTCGTATCCTTTCTGACCTCCCAGGCAAATTCAGTGGTGAGGAGCATATTAGAGAATTAAACAACTTTGTCTTGTGGTGGTTATTGTTGTTTTTGAGGGGAAGGAGGGCAGTATGGGGTCAGAGGCAGAAATGAAATTTTCTTTCTAACGTGGATTCCCAGTCGCCCCTATCTCTTCCTTTACAGTTTTCCACATTTAGGAGACTGCAGAAAGGTGGGGCAGATAGAATGGAGATGGCAAAGATCTCTGGGTATATATGGCCCTGGAGAAGTAATGGAATAATTTCTAATTTTTGGAGAAGGCGAGTTTTAGAAAAAGACCACTGGGGAAATTTGGAGGCTTTCTTTCTATTTTTCTATCTTTCTGGGTAGAGAGATGAGGAGTGCCCTGGGGCCTTGGGGCGGGGTGGGGGGGGAGTTAAATCTTCTTGTCCTGTCTTCTCCCAACTCCAGCCCTCATGCCGGGATGGCAGAAGATGAACCTGATGCTAAGAGCCCAAAGACTGGGGGAAGGGCCCCCTCAGGTAGTGCTGAGGCAGGGGAACCCACCACCCTCCTTCAGAGGCTTCGAGGCACCATTTCGTAAGTACTCATCACCACCTCTCAACCTCGTTCCGGACCTGGGGATAGATCCCTGTAACACTTCACTTCCTCTGTAGATGATCTCCCCCTCCCAAGCAAGTGCATCTGACCAGGGGAGATTCTTCATCATGGTAGCAGTTCTTGAGCACCTGCTAGGGTTTTCAGACCTCTTTCTCTCCCTGGCAGTCAGACATAGGGATGGGGAAAAATCTTGTGTATGACCTCCAGCTTTCTCCTCTTCTCCACAGCAAGGCCGTGCAGAACAAAGTAGAGGGAATCCTGGTGAGTATTCTGGGGAAGAGGGCAACAGGGAGACAGAATTGGTGGGAGATGAGGATGGTGAGGATATGGGTAAGAAAGGTTTATGCGAGTCAGCGTTGTCTACCCTGTCAGAAGATAATTGGCCTTGCAACTTGCTATCACTTTGACCTGGAGCATCTCACTTCATCTCTGTGACCTCTTGTGTGGAAGCCCAATAGAAATAAAATCAGAGGTGGTCCCCTCCGCTCCCCTTCTCACCTTGGTAGCCCCTAAGGGCTCCTCAGGGAACAGTGAACGCACAGCCTCAAATCATTTCTAAGGTCCTTTGTCAGCCTGCCAGTCACTACGTCAGCTGAACTTTTTAGTGAGGATCAGAGGGTCCTACCTTGGGTCCTTCTTGGCCTTATTATTTCGCCTGTCTCTGTTCCTCCCTACCTCAGCAAGATGTACAGAAATTCTCAGACAACGACAAGCTGTATCTCTACCTTCAGCTCCCCTCAGGGCCCAGTACTGGAGACAAAAGGTAGGTTTGGTGCTAGAATTTGCGGTACGCGAGCCTCTCACTGTTGTGGCCTCTCCCGTGGCGGAGCACAGGCTCCGGACGTGCAGGCTCAGTGTCCATGGCTCACGGGGCCTAGCCGCTCCGCGGCATGTGGGATCTTCCCGGACCGGGGTACGAACCCGTGTCCCCTGCATCTGCAGGCGGACTCTCAACCACTGCGCCACCAGGGAAGCCCAGAGTTTCTGATTCTTAAAGAAAGGCTCCCTAAAAAGGGGCAGGGTGAATAGGAATCCTCATAACAGTATCCTTAGTGGGGAAGAAAAGTCCCTGACCTGCCTTGGTTTACCAGGGAAAGGTGGAGTCTGGATGAACTGATTCAGTCCAGCACTACTGAGGTGATAATCTGGATAGAACAAGGGCAACTGTTGGGATGTTAGTAATACTTGTCTCTTTTACTTCTCTTGCAGCTCAGAGCCAAGTACACTCAGCAATGAGGAGTACATGTATGCTTATAGGTGGATCCGCAACCACCTAGAAGAGCATACTGACACCTGCCTGCCAAAACAAAGTGTTTATGATGCCTATCGGTGGGTGGATGGGGGGTGGGTGGGATGGTGGGCACAGGACTACCCCCTCATCCCTGGAGAGCTCCCTGCCTTGATAGAGCCTGACTTCTTAAAGGGTTTCCCAACCTTCATCCCCAGGGACCCTCTGAACCCACTCCCAAACCTCCCTCTCTGAGTATCTTCCCACTCTGTCCCCCATGCACTCAGGAAGTACTGTGAGAGTCTTGCCTGTTGCCGCCCACTCAGCACAGCCAACTTTGGCAAAATCATCAGAGAGATCTTCCCTGACATCAAAGCCCGAAGGCTTGGTGGCCGGGGCCAGTCCAAGTATCCTTGACTGGAGAGGTTGTGCTAGAGGACTTGGGGAGGAAAACTTAGTATGTGAAGGGACAGGACTGGAAACAGCCCAACCTTTCTAAGGGGCTTGGAGACCCCCATGTGTTGGTTGCCCCTTAACTTAAACATCAGATATTGCTACAGTGGCATACGAAGGAAGACCTTGGTGTCTATGCCGCCCTTGCCCGGACTTGACCTAAAGGGCTCTGAGAGTGTAAGTAACAACCCTCCGACTGCACTCTTCTCTCCAAGGTAGAAGTCAGAGGACTTTGGGAGATGTTTTGAGGCCTGACACAGCCTAGGTCATTCTGCACACAGTTTCTGGGTATATAGGACATGCCCTTCTGCCTACCCTACGGCTGAGGCAGAGGAGGGAGAGAATTTGTGGGTTTCTGGGATGGGTTGATAGAGGCTACTCCCATCCCTAGTCTGGTCTTACTTATGGTCAACACTGTGTCTGAGAGGGGTGGAGGGTCCTTTGTTCAGAGTGTGATTGGGCGTGTCCTTCCCCCCTGCAGCCAGAAATGGGCCCAGAAGTAACCCCAGCACCTCGGGATGAACTGGTTGAAGCAGCCTGTGCCCTGACCTGTGACTGGGCAGAGCGAATCCTGAAACGGTCCTTCAGTTCCATCGTTGAGGTCGCCCGCTACCTGCTACAGCAGCATCTCATCTCTGCCCGATCTGCACACGCCAATGTGCTCAAGGCTATGGGGCTTGCTGGTGAGTGGACCTCCTCTTATGTTCTGAGAAACCCTCAGCCACTTTCAACCTCAAAGGCTCTCCCACATCCTAGGATAGAGACACCTTGGATTTGCCTTCTATTCCTAGAGAGCCTTCTAGGACATACCTTAGACCACCTTCTTTCCCCTGCCTCTACCAGTCAGTGAATCAGAATCGCCTCCCTCCTCCATTCTGTTTCCTCCTCACCTTGTTACCTTTTCTGGCACCTCTGCAGAAGAGGATGAACACGCCCCTCGGGAACGGTCATCTAAATCCAAGAATGGTGTAGAGAATCTGGAGGGCGGAGCCCATAAGAGACCAGAGAGACAGGCCCAGGTGAGGAAGTTGATGCCCTTGACCTGGCTCCCCTGGGTTGGGGGTTTAGTATATCCTTCACCCAGTGGGTCCAGTACTTTTTCACCTCCTGTGTCTGTATTTCCTCCGCTGTCCAGTGTTCCCACTTTTTGTGTTCTTCTCTTTATTTTTTAGCCTCCTAAGGAGCTGGACCCCCGGGCTGGGGCTGGCCCCCCAGCACGCGGAGAGCGAAAGAAGAGTGTAGTGGAGAGCCCAGCGCCAGCAGCCAATAACCCACAGGTTAATGCCCTAGTGGCCCGGCTGCCTCTGCTTCTCCCTCGGGCCCCTCGCTCGCTTATTCCACCAATCCGAGTCTCTCCACCCGTCCTGGCCCCCAAGCTTTCTTCAAGCACTCTGAAAATGGCTACACTGCCTCTGCCCCCTAGAGCTGGGGGACCCCAAGCAGCTGTGCCCATCATTAACATGATCTTACCAACTGTTCCTGCTTTGCCTGGACCTGGACCTGGGCCTGGGCCTGGGCAAGCTCCACCTGGGGGGCTCACTCAGCCGAGGGGCACAGAGAACAGGGAAGTGGGCATAGGTGGTGACCCGGGACCCCATGACAAGGGTGTGAAGAGGACAGCTGAAGTACCTGTGAGTGAGGCCAGTGGGCAGGACCCACCAGCTAAAGCAACAAAGCAGGATATAGAGGATACAGGAAGTGATGCCAAAAGAAAACGAGGGCGCCCTCGAAAAAAATCAGGTGGAAGTAGGGAAAGGAATTCTACCCCTGACAAGTCAGCAGCTGCTGTGGACTCTGCCCAGTCCTCAAGGTTACCACTGGAGACGTGGGCCTCTGGAGGGGAAGGCAACTCAGCTGGAGGGTCAGAGAGGCCAGGGCCAATGGGAGAGGCTGAGAAGGAGATGCTTGCCCAAGGTCAGGCGGATGGTGCTGTTTCCAGAGGAGGAAGGAGCCCCAGTTCCCGGCATGCCAAAGAAGCAGAAGATAAAATTCCTCCTGTCACCCCGAAAGTGAGTGTCATCAAGGGCAGTAGAAGCCAAAAGGAGGCTCTTCATTTGGTCAAGGGAGAGGTAGACACTGCAGCACAGGGTAATAAAGACTTAAAGGGGCATGTGCTTCAAAGCTCCTTACCCCATGAGTGAAAAGACCCCAAAGCAACACCCCCATGATAGGTATGTGGGGAAGAGTGCTATGTTAACTCTACCTGTCTGCCTAGTAGGGGCCCTTCTTTGCACTTGCTTCTCACTTGGCTCTTCATTCTCTTCTGTATAGACAGCTGAGGCACCCTGTCTTGCATAGTGCCTGGTTCTTGCCTCTTACCTTTCTAGCTCAATACCCTTGGTTTTAGAGTCACTAATAAATCTGTACTGACCATCTTACCTGGATCCCTGTGCTATCCTGTGGAAATATAGGGATGGAGTATGATGAATGTATAGGTGAGGCATCTTTCCATTTTAAATCATAGAAAACCTAGCTCAAACTGGCTTAAAAATAAAAATTTATTGGCTCATGTGACTGGAAAGTCCAGAGGTAGTGCTGGCTCCAGGTAAAGCTGATCCAGTGGCTCAGTATGTCTCTAAATACATGATTGATTTTCTTCCCCTACTGTTCTACCTTCTGTAGGATCAAGCCTGGTCCACCTCATGGCTGCCAGCACTCCTAGGATTACATGTTTTCCTCATTTATGTCCAGCCAGAAAGAGAGGGCATCTTTGTGCCAGGAATTGTAGCAAAAGCCCTAAGATTCACTCTGGTTAGGCCAGCCTGGGTCACATGCCTGCCCCTAACCAATCACTGTGGCCAGGAGTTTGGTAAATGCTAGTTTGCTTATTTATTCTACATCATGGACTGTACCTTTTGAAAAATGGGCAGGATCAGACTCCTTAGAATCACATAGATCCCTAAATGGAAACTGGGAGTGGGGAGTTCCTGGGGAGACAGCTGACACCTAGCCACTGCTATGAAGTACCTGTGGTTTTAGCTTGCTAGGCTGAGACCAGCTATACCTGCTGCTGCTTTTCCAAATAGTCTTGCATTTTCCTTACTGCAGCTATAATCTCTTTCTTCTTGTTCCAGTCTCAGAAGGAATGAGAGGGAAATCATTCTTCTTTAGGGACTATCTCTTTAGTCTCGTTTAGATGACAGTCCCCTTTCTTTACATCTCACAGATGGATATCCTTCCTTTTCCTGTTTCCGAATTTTAGGTTTCTCCTCATTCCTGCTTCCCTGTCCCCCACCCTACTGCCTCTTTCACCATGTAGAGTGAAAGATTTACTCCCTAGTTGTTTTATTAAATTCATTCTGTATCCACCAGGTGTCAGTCTCTTGTCATGTACGTGTCAGGACTTAGCCAGGATTGTGGGGCTTAGGCTATGTGTATGCACATATCAGGGAGCACCAGTAGGGAGGGAATCCAGGTATGTATTTGGAAAAAGCAGTAAACCAGCTGATATTACTTGAGGACCTACTCTGTCTTCTGCATAGGGCAGTTTCTGTCAGGGATTCTCAGTTTTCTTTCAGGGAGCCTTCATTCATTTGTTCATTTATTTCCACCATTGCAGATTTTTAAAAATTATAATATGTAATGTTTGATATCTATAAAGAATATATTTAAAATGGATATATTATGAAGCATAATAATTAAATGACCAATCACCCAATTTGTACATTAAAACATTAGAAATACCATTGAACTTCTTGTGTTCTTCCCCTGTCCTATCCTTCTGCTTCTCCCTAGAGGTAACCACTATCCTTAATTTCGTGTTTATTAATTACCTGCCATATATATATATATATATATATATATATATATATATAAATTTC
>NW_020175022.1:963619-967859 GCF_003031525.2 Neophocaena asiaeorientalis asiaeorientalis
TTTCCATATATGTATATATTCTTTAAAAATGTATTGTTCAGTTTTGCTTTTTAGCTTTACAAAATTTTATTCCCTAATTCTCCCCTGTGGTTTGCTTGTTTATTTCACTTAACGTTATTTCTAAGATTCATCCATGTTGTTGTAGATAGCTATTATTTGTTCATTTTTATCCATATAATATTTCAAGTGCATAAGCCACAGTTTACCCATCCACCTATCAGTGGACATTTGGGTTGTTCCCAGTTTTTTGCTGTTACAAATGATGCTGCTACTAACATTCTTGTACAGGTTAGTGCCTTCGTCTTTATTTTTATTTATTTATTTTTTGGCCATGTTGGGTCTTCATTGCTGCATGCAGGCTTCCTCTAGTTGTGGTGAGCAGGGGCTACTCTTCATTGCAGTGCACGGGCTTCTCATTGCGGTGGCGCTGAGGAGCATGGGCTCTAGGCACGTGGGCTTCAGTAGTTGTGGCACACGGCCTCAGTAGTTGTGGCTCACGGGCTCTAGAGCACAGTCTTAGTAGTTGTGGTGCACGGGCTTAGTTGCTCCACGGCAAGTGGCATCTTCCTGGACCAGGGGTCAAACCTGTGTCCCCTGCATTGGCAGGCAGATTCTTAACCACTGTGCCACCAGGGAAGTCCCAGTGCCTTTGTTTTTAGTAAGATTTCTGAGATGGTTCCTTTGGTCTGTACACCCTGTGAGTTGGAGACTGTTCCCTCTTGTCTCATTCTCTAAAAGAGTTTACATCAGATTGAAATGAACTGTCCCTTGAAATTTTGATAAAACTTGCTTGGTAAGCCCTCTGAACCTGGCATTTCTTTGTGGGAAATATTTTAACTATTGATTTAATTTCTTTAATAATTATAGGCTATTTGGGCTTTCTATTTCTTCTTGAGTCAATTTAGGTAAAATGTTTTTCTAGAATTTTGAGCATTTTATGTCATTTTTTTAAAATGAAATTTATTCCATGTTCCTTTTTGCCTCTGCTCCCTGGGTAGTTGTGTCCTCCTTTTCATTTCTTCTGTTTACTTGCACCTTCCTTTTTCCCCCCTTGACCAACTATACCAGACATTTATTTTACTTGTCTGATTTTAGCTGCCACTTCGGGCTTTGTTGATCCTCTGCCTTATATATTTGTTTTCCACTTCATTAATTATGAATCTTATCTATAGTATTTCCTTCTGCTTTCTTTAGATTTAATTTTAGGTTCTTTTACAACATCTTAATTTTAATCTTAATTTTTATCTAATTAATTTTCAGGCTGTCTTTTTTCTATTATAAATTTTAAAAGACCCACTTCCCTATACTCTCCAAATATTTCTGTTTAAAGTATTTAAATTATTACTTAGTTCTAAGAATATTTAAATTACCTTTATGACTTTTTTGATTCATGATTTAGAAAAGTTTTATAAATTTCCAAAATCTGGATATTTAAAATTTTATCTTTTTGATACTGATTTTCAGTTTAATCACTTGTGCTTAGAAAATGTGGTCTCTATGATACCAATTCTTTGAAGTTTGTTGGGAGTGTTATTTTATATTCTGTAACTTATCTTGGATATCTAAATCTGTTGTTTTGTTTTCTGCTGACTCCTGCCCATGGCAGCTTATTTCCTTGTATATTTTGTATTTTAGTATTTTGAGCTCCTATTTTGAGCTCTTAATCTTAGATTAAGATTCCTTAATCTAAGGGAATCCAGTAGGCCTAAATTGGGTATACTTTCCTCCAGAGAGGATATGCATTTGTTTCTGCCGGGAGACAAAGGGTGCTCCTTACCTGGGACTGTGTTAGCCCCTTCAAGAGTCCCAATTTGGGCTTCTCGGGTGGTGCAGTGGTTAAGAATTTGCCTGCCAATGCAGGGGACACGGGTTCGAGCCCTGGTCCAGGAAGATCCCACATGCTGCGGAACAACTAAGCCCGCGAGCCACAACTACTGAGCCCGCGTGCCACGGCTACTGAAGCCCGCGCGCCTAGAGCCCAAGCTCCGCAACAAGAGAAGCCACTGCTATAAGAAGCCTGCACACCACAACGAAGAGTAGCCCCTACTTGCCGCAACTACAGAAAGCCCACACGCAGCCAAAAATAAATAAAATAAAATAAAATCTATCTTTAAAAAAGAAAAAAGGGTCCCCATTTAATTCAGGAGTCCCAGGTTTTCTCCCCTGCTTTGGCCAGGTCCAGGGCTTAGCCTCTGTTCACAATAATGATACTGGCATTTGTCCCCAGGGCAAGCCAGCTTCTCCTACTGCACGTTACTCATCCTTCATAAGGTTTCAGCTCAAAGTTATTTTTCCTTCCTCTAGTGATCTCTTCTACTTTCTGATGAGGCCAGCGATGTGCTAAACATTATGTTTGCTGGAATTTATCCAGGATCCAGTTGTATTTTAATGGGAGAGCCCTTTTTCTTCTCCGTGCTGCCAGAAGTAGGAGTCCATTACTGTGGTTTTGACATTTCCCTTCTTGTTTTTTAAGACCTAGGCACTTGTTGGAAGCTAGTTGAGTTAGGCACTGTCTTCAAGTCAATAGTGATCATAGCACAGTGTAAGTTACGTTAGCAGTAAGCACAGAGAGCTATGGGAGCCCAGAGGAATAGCATATAGATCAGAAATGACTTCCTGGTAAAGATGGGTAGGACAAGCCTAATTCATAAAGCAAGGACAGAACAACAGAAGACATGGTAAAAAGAACTAAATCATGATACTCATTCTGCTGCATAAGAGGTGTAAATTCAAAGAGATTGAGTAATTTGGGAAGGCTTCATGGAAAAGGTAGGCTTGAGTTAAGGCTTTAAGGTAAGTAGAGCTTAAATAGATAAAAAAGAGGAGGGCATTCCAGGAAAAGCACGGGTTTGGGGGTAAGGGACGTGAGCAAAGACATGGCAGTACAACCCAGTAAAGACACCTGGCAGAAGGGAGGTGTGTGAACAAGAGTGAGAAACTGGAAGAAGAACACACAACCATTGAATGAATGGTTGAAAGTTACCCGTTGATTGAATGAATGAATGAATGAAAGGTATGAAGTTTGCATTAGAGGATGGAGGAACTGAAGTCAAATAGAACCAGCCAGGCAGCTGTTGCCATTATCCACATGGGTGGAGATGAGGGATTGGACCAGGCTGCTGACATGTTAGAGATCATAGGCATATGGAAAAATAAACCACTGGTGCTAGAATAGATAGAAGCATCCAAGGAAATATTGCCCTCACCATGACTGGGTTTGGGGATGTATCCATTCACTTTGGGAGTCAAGACCACTGGGTGATTTTGAGATTTACATGAATATTAGGGGGCTTTTAAGTAGCCTATTTTAAATCTTTACCCTATTTTAAAAATCTAACATGAAACAAGTTAATCTTCTGTAGTTCAGGCAATCTTCAGTTTATTAGATGAAGTGCTAAACTAAGGTTTTGGGGACTGCCTACTGCTTCCTCCTTACCATTCCCTATTCTGTCCCCAATACCCTGTTCCCCACTCCCATTGTTGTCTTTTTTCATTTTAGCCGTATCGTAAATTGTTAGAGGTAATTTATAATTTACTAAAATTTGAAATAATCTTTTGCTATTAAACCAAGTCAAACTCAATATGTTTAGTCTATGGCCTCAAATAAATGAATTTATTGTTTATTTTTGTGGGTAACAATTTTCTTAATAAAATCAAAGCAAATACCACATGCTAAATGGAGGAATTAATGTCATTATATATTTGTCTAAGTATTTTGCCTCATGTTGTGGTTCATCAGTAGGCCTAAGTCCTTTGTCTAGGATCATCCTGCTGGCTGCATCCCATGAGGTAAAGCTAATCTTAACTTATATATATATATATATATATATATATATATAATGCAGTTTTTCTTAAGAAATGTTCATGAAGAAGCATTTGCTTACTGGAAAGAGCATGAATTCAGTTCAAATCTTAGCTTTACCAGTTTCCATATGATTTTGAACACTTAGTCCAGTTTTTTCAAATGAATCAAAAATAGATCGCAACTCCTTAGTGGGTTGTGAAACTGATCTAGCAGGGTGCAAAACAGTGTTTTTAAAAAGTGAAATAAAATGGAATAGAAAATATCAGCATGCATTGACTATAGTAAGGGTAAGTATTGTTTCATGAAACCTTTATTTCAGTGAAGACGTGTCTATGTGCTCTTCAGTGGTCCTGATTATAAAATCTATTTCTTACTGTGGGTTGAAGTAAAACAGTTTCAAAAAAACAATGACTTAACCATTCTGAAGCTCAGTCT
>NW_020175022.1:967939-1063487 GCF_003031525.2 Neophocaena asiaeorientalis asiaeorientalis
TATATATATATATATATATATATATATATAATGCAGTTTTTCTTAAGAAATGTTCATGAAGAAGCATTTGCTTACTGGAAAGAGCATGAATTCAGTTCAAATCTTAGCTTTACCAGTTTCCATATGATTTTGAACACTTAGTCCAGTTTTTTCAAATGAATCAAAAATAGATCGCAACTCCTTAGTGGGTTGTGAAACTGATCTAGCAGGGTGCAAAACAGTGTTTTTAAAAAGTGAAATAAAATGGAATAGAAAATATCAGCATGCATTGACTATAGTAAGGGTAAGTATTGTTTCATGAAACCTTTATTTCAGTGAAGACGTGTCTATGTGCTCTTCAGTGGTCCTGATTATAAAATCTATTTCTTACTGTGGGTTGAAGTAAAACAGTTTCAAAAAAACAATGACTTAACCATTCTGAAGCTCAGTCTCCATAAAATAAAATCTCTTTCACAGGGTTGTAAGGAATAAATGAGGTAACGTTTGTATTCATACACAGTAGGAGCCCACAAGCAATCACTGCTAGTAGCTTCTTTTTCTTTTCTCTGAAAAAAAGCCCATAATATCTATGGTTCGGGAGAAAAATTACTCTTCATAATTTCTTTAACCATAGGGGTGTTTAAAATATAACTGGAGCTGTATTATGACCTGGGTCCTCTAGTTTTACCAACTTTTGATGAAGAAGCCAACTTCTTTCCCCAGTGTGATGACATTTAAATAAATAAATGACATTACTTGACGCTGTTGGTACTTTCCTGCCCTCACACCCCAAGGTGCCACATGCGTACATGCTTTCGCACCAAAGTAAGAGGCTTCACGTGCATACAGGACAGTATGGGGTTCCTATAGAGTCACCATGTACATGGGTCATCCATGTACAACCATCTATACCTGTAGCAGCTCCCTGGGACCTAAGATAGAGGTAATTGGTGTTTTTTTCTATTGAAAGAGAATCTAAAAAATAGTTTGTGTGGTGAGGAATTTTAGAGAATATTATAAATGTTATGTTTTTAAATTAAATATGGGAAACAATAGCATTCAGTTTTATAATCTGACAATTAAGGAGACAGGAGAAAAGAAGAAAAGCAAACAGGAAGGGAGGGGAATAACTTAGTCAAAACATTTGTTTGTAAATATTTTATTAATTCATTTAAGAAAGATAACTATTTTCCCAGAACAACTACGACAACAAACAATCAGACAATTGGCCCTGTTCTGCATTTTTGGAAATCTAATGCTTGACTGGATTCTCGTATCTGCTTCTGCATTCAATCTGTTGCTGTATCAACAAACATAAACATTTTTTCCTGTGGTAGAAACTAAGGATAGAGCTAGGATACAAAGATAAATCGTTTCCTGCCTTGAGGAGCTCAGACTAGAGGAGGTTGGAGACCCAGAAATAGAGGGAAACAAAGAAAATTCCAAAAGAAGGCAGAAAGACAAAGTCATAAAGAGATGCACAGAAATTTACACATAAGAGCCCTTAGAGCTATGAACACAGAAAACTTGAAACAAAATCTTCTACCTAATAATACTGTGTCTGTGTGTGTTTATGGGGTGGGGGTGGGTCTCAGTTAATAAAGGACTTATAACTGCTGTACCTACAAAAAGTTCCTACTTAGTTTGAACAGAGATGTTACTGGAAAATAAAAAACTTCCTACTATAAAAATTAAGCTTGTCACATCTCTTTTTACAATGTTTCAAAAAGCCGTCTTACAGCCCTTGGGATCCCTATCCCTTGAGGGGATGGATGTGTGACATTTTAAACTCTAGGGTAAACCAGGGTCATCATCTCTCCATACTTGCCAGACAGCCGACTGGGAGCTGGCCAAGAGCTGCTTGCCCTGACAGATGGACTGGTGATTCCCCACTCCAGACAAGCGGTGACAAATTTAAACTATCTTTGGCACTCTTGGCCTCTTTCTCTGCTCATCTTTCCTTACTGTACTCCTGATTTAACCTAGCTTATCAACTTGCCCTCCCATGATATGAGCAAATTCCCTTCAGGATGCTCTCTCCTCTTTTTTCTTTGGCTGGATCATTTCTAGCAACTCTTCTTTGAGCTGGCTCACAGTATTTCTGAGAAACCTTTCACTCATTCATTCATTCATCATATGCAGAGTGGCCTTCTGTATTAATTAACAATATGTTCCTTCAGCAATCAGGTACCCCATTTGTTCTACTTTTGTACATACTGCACGTTTTACATAGGTATTTTCAAGCTATTAATCTTTATTCTGCCTCCCGAACACTGAAGCAGTGACCCTCTTTCCTTTTGTCATCTATCCTATATTATTGTCCCAATAATAGTATAGTACTATGTATAGTAGTAACCTGTACTCTCTTTTAATCCTCACAAAATCCTGTAAAGTGTTGATATTCTTGGATCCACTTTGCAGACACAGAAACGGAGGTTCACAGAGGTTAAATCAGTCATTCCAAATCAAACAGCCTTTAAGTGGCAGGGAAGGTGGCATCCAGGATCTGGGCTCAAACAACTAGCCCCAATGTAGAATATTAAGTAAGGCCCTATGAGGGTTGGGACAGAGGTTCTGACGTAAAGGGTTCCTAGTCAATAAAGCTATCTGATAAATACACAAAAGCAACACCAGAAGTCCATTTGCGGGGCGTATTTTTTATTTGTTTAGTTTTATATGGTTTTGTTTCGTTTGGAAGGAGTGATTATGCCCTCCAAGCTTTTTTCATTTCACTCACCTCTCCCGACCTGGCCCTGTCCAGCCCCTCCCTGGCTGGATCGAGGTCCGGAGGCTGGAGGCCGAAGGCTGCCCAGGCAGGTGGTGACCTCGGAGGCAGAACCACCACCTCGAGTCGCGCCGCTAACGGCGAAAGACTGACGCTTTTGGACCGCGCCATTCCCCCCAAGCGATAAGGGGCGTAATCTTGGCATCGTCCTTAAAGATGAGTAGGAAAAGGATAGTGAAGGTGACTATCTTCCCCGCCTGCCCTTTGTCTTTCTGCTGTCCAGCTGGATCCCCAGCGTCCATCCCCTGACCTGATTTACTTAAGGAAGTCGTGTGGAATAACGGAGGGGGAAAGCCATTGATTGCAATTGTGGTAACTCGGTTGCGAAGCCGAACGGGCTCATTTACATATAATTTGCATGTTCCTGTGCTTTCTCAAGTACGCGATAAGTCTGCACTCCTCTAACAGGGCACCCACGCCCGCCTGCCACACTGCCGCTCTCTGCTCTGGCCCGGGAGCCCCTTCCCCTTATCCAGCAAATTTTACTTCTCTTTCGGCTTCCTTAGCCTCGCAAACGCTGCCTCTTAGGTCCGCCTCCCAAAGGTTGGCCCCTCCTCCCACCCGTAAGCTCCTCCCTCCGTCTTCTCCTCCGTCCCCAGCTGCCAAATATCTCTTCCCCGCCCCCTTCTCTATTTCTGAACAGGCATGTTCCAGGCAGCTCACCCGACTCCCTACATTACTATGGGATCAGTAGGGTCCTGAGCGTCGGAGAAGCAAGAAAGCATAGCCCACGAAGAAGGGCCTGAACTCAGAAGAAAATCGAGATCTGCTGGGGATTTTTTTTTTTTTTTTTTGGTCTTGGTTGTGCGAGGGAGGAAGAGAAAGTTGTGAGGCCCGGTCGAAAGTGAGGCAGCGCGAAGGCCCCCTCAGGCGGCGCCGAGGGCAGCCCCGGCAGCCGGGGCCTGGTGCAGCCGCCGCGGCCGCTGTCAGGGAAGCGCAGGCGGCCAATGGAACCCGGGAGCCGCCGCTGCTGCTGAGGCGGCGGTGTCGGCAGCCCGACCCCGACCGCCCGCACCCCCTCCGCCGGGGTCCCCCGGAGGTGAGCTCCTCCTACCCCGTGAGTGCCCCCTGCCCTGTGTGTGAAGGGGTCCCTCTCCCACCCTGTCCCGCACAGCGTCCCCCGCCCCCACACCTGGGTTTGACTACAAAACTGCCCTCCCGGTGGCAGCTGCACCCTGGATTCCTTCTCCACCCTTTCTTCCCAAGCCTGGGGTCCTCCTCTGCTTTTTGGCTTCCTCTTCTGTTTAGCTCCGCCCTCTGCCCGGGGATTCCCCCCTCCCTCACTCTTATCCCTGTTGCCGCCGTCCCGAATTATTCTAAGTCGTCAACCCTTTCCACATCACGACGCCTTTTATAATGTCCATCCATGCTGTCTTTCTTCGTTGTCTGTGCTCCAGCCCCGAATCTTTCCATGGCCTCTGCCTTTATCCCTTTTACTTTTTTGTCCCTTTCCTCCGATGTCTCTATCCACCCCAGCACTGGGTTCCCTTTTCCCTGATCTAAAGATTGTGGCCCTCTCTTCCTCTGCTGCTTCTGATTCCGTTACCCCACTGCCACCCACCCACCCAGCTCCTGGCGTCCAAGAATTGTCTGTTCCCTTCTCCTGAAGGGATCTAGGCTCTCCCCATCATTCCCAAAGTACTACTTACATTCTCCTTTGACCTTAAGCCTTAACCTTCTTCTCTGGAGTGCTTTATGATTCCTGTAACTTTCTTTAACTTCCCTCTACCCTTCCTCAATTCCCCCAACCTCTGGAGGTTTGTTTCTGTAGAGGAGAGATCTGACAGTGCCCCTTCCCATTCAGGATTTCCAACTTCGACACCTCCCTCGAGTTTCAAGGGTTTTGCTGATCCTTGTGACACTTGGTTCTGTTTTCCCTATGGTCTTTACGTGTTCTCTGTCATACTCTTTACCTTTACATACCACTTATTTCTGGATCAGCTAAACCTTGAGCTAAGAAGAAAATGTGTTGGGAGGAGGGGGAGCCTCAGCTGTCTCAGTTTTTTCTCTGGACAGTAGGGTGCTTCTGAAGGATGGAGCAAGTTTAAAAGAAGTTCCTATCAGATTACACTTTGTTGGAGGAACGAACAGTCCTGCATGGAAACTGAATGAGGTTGTGAGAAATTTTGTTTTGGATTATTTAATTTTAGGTTTGTCTTAAAGGGATCACAAAATAGAGTCTCCTTCCACTCCTAAGAGGAATCAGTTTACTGTCTGTGGCTTCACTAGAATGGTTTTGGTTGATTCCTTAAGAGTTTAGGCCTGGAGTGGGGTTGGTCAGGGGGTAACTGGGAAAAGGAACATGAGACAATGGAAAGAGCTTGTATATTCAGAATCAGGACTCCTGAGTTCAGCATGTGACTTCCTCACTTAACCTTTAGAATGACTTTTTTGGGGAAAATGGTCCACTGTATAGGCATCAGTGCAGTAATAGGCTTATAGCAGGATGTGGGTTGGGGGAAAAAATTAGACTTAATTATTTGTTTACAAAACATTCTGGGTTCCTCAGACACGAGGTATTTATGAGTAGTGATTTAGATGTTCTGAGAATTTTCTTTCATTTTGGTCTCTCTGTTGGGCCTTTCTAGTCTTACAACCATGGGAGTAAATCAGTTTGAAAGACAAGCTCCAGGCCAGCTTCTTTCATCTGCCTTGCTTTTTTCCCCCACTGCTGTAAGTTGCTGACCACCTTTGCTGTTCCTCTTGTACTTGAGCCATAACTCCAGATTCTGTAGATGGAAAGTATGTTTCCATCTACAAGTATGTGGGAAAAGTCCTTTGAAGAAAGTATGTGGGAAAGTCCTTTGAAGAAACTGGCTGGAAAAGAAAACTTGGAGTGAGTTAGGCCTTAGGAAACTAGTTTCTTCCTTGTATGCCATGTCTCTTGGCCTGCGATAGCGAAGAGAGCATATGAAGTTCCATTCATCTTCCTACTCTACGCCTGTTTGAAAGTCATCATGCTGCCTCATCCCACTTCGCCCTTTGTCTCCCTCCTCATTAGCCAGTGTCCAATCTCATAATTCCCCTGTTTAGGAGCAGCTTCACTCCTTGGAAGCACCCCCAAAGAGAAGTCATATTTCCCCTAGTTTCCCTGCTTCCTTCTCAGCGCTGGGTCCACACTGCACAAGAACATGTTTGCTGAATGCCATCTAAAGCAGCAAATTGAGATTCTTTGATTTGGGGAAGAAGTTTGAGAGGGATCTCTCAGTAACTGGCATGAGACAAGAGAGGGCCTAGTTCAAGTGCATTTGGAGCTTGCAGCAGGAAGGAACAATTCAGAGAGAGGTGAGTGTACAGGTTGCTTTCTTTGCCATCTGTCTGTTACAGCAGGGGCTCCCAGAGCTGGCTTGGGCTGTCTGGCTGGAATCTGCTTATACCAGCTCTATAGCCCTGAACAGAATTCTCAGCCTGATTCAATATTGACTTAACTACCCAGAGACCACTGCTCTCCCTACCCTCCTGTTGGTAGCTTGAGAATGCCCTCTCCCCTGATGCCACCCTGCCTTGGGGCCTTGGGTAAGTGTTTACCTGGTTCCTGGTAGGGCTTGAGCCTGTTTGACTGCTCGGCTCTTTGTTTCTACAGGGAGAAGGTTGTACTCAATCTCCGTGTTTACTGTTAAGGTTAAGGGGGAAAGATGAACTCAGACCTCCTTAAAGAAAGGTTTGAGTTAAACCTTGAGACGTGAAGAGGAAATTCTCAACCACAGAACAGGCAGCTTAGGATGATTAGGAGTCTCTTTAGAAGAGCAACTTCTTTTAAAAATTACTACTAAAGGGCTTCCCTGGTGGCGCAGTGGTTGAGAGTCCGCCTGCCGATGCAGGGGACGCGGGTTCGTGCCCCGGTCCGGGAGGATCCCACATGCCGCGGAGCGGCTGGGCCCGTGAGCCATGGCCGCTGGGCCTGCGCATCCGGAGCCTGTGATCCGCGACGGGAGAGGCCGCAACAGTGAGAGGCCCGCATACCGCAAAAAAAAAAAAAATTACTACTAAAGGCATACATGCATTTGAACAAATCCAGTTGTACTTAAAGAGTTTATGATGAAAATCAATACTCCCTTTCCCTTCATCCCTACTCCTAGAGTTAATGTCTTAATTATTTCAGTGTTTCTCTCTGACAGTTATTGCCATAGCCTTAGAGAAAATGCTTGTGCCTTTGTTTCTTGGTTTATTAAGTGTTACGAAAGAAGATTGCACTTTAGAAGATTCACACGTCTTGCTTATATATTGTCATTTTTATTTCTACCGGAAGCCTGTGTAACTTTTTTTTTTTTTTGACTGTGTTGGGTCTTCGTTGCTGCGCGCAGGCTTTCTCTAGTTGCAGTGAGTGGGGGCTACTCTTGCGGTGCGCAGGCTTCTCATCACGGTGGCTTCTCTTGTTGCAGAGCACGGGCTCTAGGCATGCGGGCTTCAGTAGTTGTGGCACTTAGGCTCAGTAAGTAGTTGTGGTTCATGGGCTCTAGAGTGCAGGCTCAGTAGTTGTGGCGCACAGGCATAGTTGCTCCACGGCATGTGGGATCTTCCCGGACCAGGGCTCGAACCGGTGCCCCTGCATTGGCAGGCGGATTCTTAACTACTGCACCACCGGGGAAGTCCCCTGTGTAACTTTAAATAACATATTTGAATCTTCTGTTCTTTCCATTAACTTTTAATAACCTCTCTTAACTCTACCTTGTAGGATGAAGATATTGGCTCCACTGCTCTTTTTTCCAATTCACATGATCCATCTCAAAGGGGTCTTTTTTTTTTTTTTCAAAGGGCTCTTTTAAAAGGAAGTGGAAAATTGAGCTCACCTATCCGCTTGGAGACAGAGTACTAAATTAGATGATCTCTTAAGGGTCATTCTATGAAAATACAGAAACATATAAAAATGTGAGGATTGATCTGAAGCAATTGTATTTATCTAGTTCATGGAAAAAGATTTTAAGAAGGGAATGGTGATTAACTAACTGAGTGAGGAAATTGATTTGGGGCTCCTTATATCCTGTCCTACCAGAGAACAATCCGCCAAGTCCTTTAACGGAGGCCGTGGAGGATTGTTTGCCTAGAATCTTTTGAGGCGATGAGAGGCGGGAAGCCATGTTAGGTGATAGCATTCCCTCCCCCCGGAGTCTTCTGCAGACATTTACTTAAATGCTCAGTCACAGAACACATGCATGTGTACCCTCTCTGTCCTGTTTCACTGCTGCTGTTCTCTGCTTTGCCCTGAACAACCCTCTGATGCTCAGCTGAAGATTCCCTGCATTGCCCAGACATAACGTGTGGAGCCAGTCGGTTTTCAACATGCCCCCCACACCCCCCAACACACACCCCTTTCCTAGAAGCCAGCTGCTAGTCTGGGGCGGGTTGGCCTCTTCAGTTCCCTTCCAGTCTCCCTGGAAGGCCAGTTTAGGCTCCCAGTGTGAAATGTGGAGCCTCAGTTGTCTGAATGTCCTTGAGAGCCATAAGAGTCATTTGATCCTAGAGGTCTGGATTTCCTTCTCTTGTGTTTTTCTTGTTCTCTGACTTATAAGGGGAAAGGTGGTGAATACAGAAACTGTTTCTTCCTTTTTCACTTTCTAGTCCTTTCACTCTCTTTAGAATACTTATCAAAGCTATATTTTCTTTGCATTTGAAAATGAATGAATTGATGTTGAGGACCATCTCTGGATTTAGGTTTGGGAGAATCCATTTCTTATTTCTTATTGCCTAAACTGCTAAATTTCCTTCAACTCCTCCTTTTCCCCATGACTTGCTTCAGATGCAGGCAGTTCCTGAGGCTCAGAAAGGCCAGGAGGGAGGCCTAGCTCCAGTTTGGTAGTTTCTAGTGGCAGAGCTGCCTGTACCCGAGAGGAGTTTGGTTTTCCTCCTCCTCTTGACATTGTCTGTTCCCTGGATAGTAGAGGCTGCCAAATTGGGGACCTGTTCTATTCAGCGGGAAGTCCCCTGAATACTGTGATGTGGGATTTCTAACTGAGCCCTGGAATAAAAGAAATGATGGTCTCCTTTCCTTCCTTCCTGGTGCCAGTAATAATCCCAATTGTGACCATTTCCAAATCTTCTGTGTTTCCTAGTGAAGTCTGAGATGCTGTTTGTGGAGAATGTCTGAACTTCATTTCCCTTGCAACTTTTGAAAAGTGGATTTTTAGGAGCTTTTGGTGACTTGGAAGTCTCTGGAGTAGAGGAAAAGAGAAAAATGTGCCAAGCATAGAGAGACTGAGAAAAAAGAGTTGGTTGTATAAAGTGATTGAGGCTGTTGTGTGAGTTTCTAAGTAGACCTAAAAGGTAGTGGTCCCAGTTGAATTTGAGTGACCCTCTGGTGCAGAGTGTCCTACAAAGGTGCGGCAGGGAATGACTAAAGCTTCCTTCTTATTATTCCTGTGCAACCCATAGTTGCGAGTAGAGACAGATCCGCACAGGCAGCCATGCTGGTTTTACTGCTCAGAGGGCACTGCCTAATTTGGGAGAGAGCATAGTGAAAGAGTTGCCACCTTTTTGCTGATCCCAAGCTCAAAACTGCATCAGAGAAATTACATTTGGGGATGAACTTCTTGCTTGACAGAGTTAGGAGAAAGATAAACCAAAGTAGCCATTTTTGATGCTTTCTGAGAACTTGAGTTCCCCATCTGTCTTCCTGCAAAACTTTAGTGGTTGACTGCTGGGAATCAGGGAGCTGTACTATATAATGTTGGGCAAATGAAGGTAACCTTGAGTCTTAACATTTCAGCGGTGCAAGAAGAGGCACTGGAAGAGTGGCAGTGGAAACCCGGGCTTTGCAGAGTGACTAGAGAATCTGTATCTTGAGCCTTCTTCCACTTACCTAGAGTATATGCAACCAGGTTCACTAGTGTCAAAGCTGATGTCACTATCAGTTGGAAATTACCTGCATTCCAGCTCCACAGTTGCTTCTGCCTTTCTCTTGCTCATGCTCTTGAGTGTGTCTTAGATTCACTCTATTTGTATTTTTGTGAAAAGGCCTCTGAGTCCATTGCTGACTACAGCCAGACTCCGGAGCTGGGTTGATCTGACATTAACAGTGTGCCTCTCCCAGTCCTTGCTTTGAAGTTTCCTCCTCTTCTGCACTGATTCTCCTGATTTGGATTTGGTGAGGCTCTGAAGAATCATCCTAGAACGGCAATGGCTTTTATCAACAGTGTTCTCTCGCTGACTTTCCTTCTGAGAGTCCCTCCAGAGAGGGATTCTTGGTTATATGATTCCTGGCCCTCCCTGTTCTTTGGACATTCTAGACACATGAGTCCCAGCCTGATATCTTTTTGCCTTCTCACAGCCCCTTCAGTTCTTGGGGTGTGTGTATGAGAATGGGGAAAGTAGTGTTGGGGTAATTGTTTTGGAAGAGTCTCAAGTAGCGAGCGTTAACTGCAATTCACTTCCTTATAAACAACATGTGTGTGTGCGCACGCATTGTTTACTAACCTTTTAGGTGACTAGGATTCAACTAGCATTTGTTAAGTACTACTGTGCGCCAGGGACTGTGTTAGATCCCTTTACACACATAAAGTTATTTATTCTACACAGCAACAATAAGAAGTAGATATGTTTTTCCCATTTTGCAGTTGAGGAAACTGAAACTTAGAAGATAATGTGGTTTGTCTAAGTTTACACATCTCATAATGGCAGAGCCAGGATTTTGAGCCTCAGCCTATTTGACTCCAGGTTCAGGAGTTTTTCCACTATCCTTCAGCTGCCACAGCACTTGAGAAAGGGAGAGTGATGTCATGAAGTCAGATGGACAGAGAAATGGCACACTTCAGCAGGGATGATGGTTGTTTTAGAGCTTTTTCTTCTCAGTGAAGCCTGGTATGGTATTTCTTGGGAACTTTGAGTCTAAAAGGGAAGGTAAGAAATTATCTGTAACTAGAAAAATACATGAAGATTTTAACACTAAATAAAGGTGAGATGTTCAGGACCAGTGTATGGAGTGTTATATGAGTAAGAAAATACAGTTCAAAGAGGAAAAGGAAAAGGTTATTGGCAGGCATTTAAAGGGAGATATGGAGATAGAAAAGCATTTGAAGAGTTGGGGACAAGGGAATTAAAACCAGAATTGCTTCCCAGTCTACCTGAAGAATTTGTAAACCTATATGAACAAAACACATATAAAGCAGCATTCTGCAAATACAAGTTAAGAATAAAAGCTAAGTTGAGTAACTAAGTGCAGAAGGAATGAAGAGTAATGTAGCAATCAGAAGTGGAGGGAGGTAGTCAGGGAAAGCTTCCTGGGAGGAGAGGACTTTTCATCTGATTTTGAATGAGTCCAGGAAGACATAAAGAGAGGAGGTGCCAGGGAAGGTTTCATGGTGAAGGGAAGACCTGAGGATGGCACCACTAACCAGTGTGTGTACGTGTCTCCCTTTCTGTTCCTTTCTCCCTCCCTCCTTCCTTCCGTAGCCTGGAAGCTCGAAGTCTGGCTGTGGCCATGGGGGACACGGTAGTGGAGCCTGCCCCGCTGAAGCCAACTTCTGAGCCCACTCCTGGCCCATCAGGGAACAATGGGGGCTCCTTGCTAAGTGTCATCACGGAGGGGGTCGGGGAACTATCAGTGATTGACCCTGAGGTGGCCCAGAAGGCCTGCCAGGAGGTGCTGGAGAAAGTCAAGCTTTTGCATGGAGGCGTGACCATCTCTAGCAGAGGCACCCCACTGGAGTTGGTCAATGGGGATGGTGTGGACAGTGAGATCCGTTGCCTGGACGATCCACCCTCTCAGATAAGGGAGGAGGAAGATGAGATGGGGGCCACAGTGGCCTCAGGCACAGCCAAGGGAGCAAGAAGGCGGCGGCAGAACAACTCAGCCAAACAGTCTTGGCTGCTGAGGCTGTTTGAGTCGAAACTATTTGACATCTCCATGGCCATTTCATACCTGTATAACTCCAAGGAGCCTGGAGTGCAAGCGTACATCGGCAACCGGCTCTTCTGCTTTCGTAATGAGGACGTGGACTTCTATTTGCCCCAGTTGCTTAACATGTACATTCACATGGATGAGGACGTGGGTGATGCCATCAAGCCCTACATCGTCCACCGTTGCCGCCAGAGCATTAACTTTTCTCTCCAGTGTGCCCTGTTGCTGGGGGCCTACTCTTCAGACATGCACATTTCCACTCAACGACACTCCCGCGGGACCAAGCTCCGGAAGCTAATCCTCTCAGATGAGCTGAAGCCAGCTCACCGAAAGAGGGAGCTGCCCTCCTTGAGCCCAGCCCCTGACACAGGGCTGTCTCCCTCTAAAAGGACTCACCAGCGCTCTAAGTCAGATGCCACCGCCAGCATAAGTCTCAGCAGCAACCTGAAACGAACAGCCAGCAATCCTAAAGTGGAGAATGAGGATGAGGTAAAATCCCCGGGAGGGACAGGGGTAAGCAAGGTGGCATGGAGCCAGGATGTCTGACATAGGGTTCCTCTGTCCTTTTCTCTCCGTCCCTCTGTTTCATTTCACTGATAAAAGCATGGAATGTTAGAATGGAAAAAGACCTTAGAATTCATGTATTCCAGCTGCCTCATTTTACAAAGGAAGAACTTGGAGACCCAGAGAGATAAAGTGACTTTCCTCAGGTCATATAGCTAACAGCAAGGCTGACACTCCTGACTCTGTCCAATGTGTTTTTACTAAACTGCACTTCCATTCTCTTATTGAGAACTGTGGCAGAGACCCTCCCCAGCCTGACTTGAAACCTGGGATATCTACCAGGACCTCTCAGAGCAGCAACCATGGGGGAGGAGAAGGGACCCTGTGTGTGAAATTTGTGTGTGCTGCGGGAGGGGAGATGTTAAGTAGAACCTCAGCTTCATTCTCCTAGCCACTCCTCCTCATAATCCCTCTCCCCCACTCCCTGAAGATCCTGCTGTTTGTTCACAGAAGGGTGAGGTTCATTCCCTATCATTGAGGCATCTGCAGAATGCCCTCCCACCCGCCTTTCCTTGGGGGAAAGGATGTCTTGCTTGTCTTTTTCCCATATCATTTGGGAGAAGCACAAAAGGAAGGGGGAAGCAGTCCTGGTAATAGAATAAATCTTGGGCATACCCAGCGTCTAGTCAAGGACCTGAAACCTAAAGAAGAGAAAGCAACAGTCAGGGTATCCCATTTAGGATATAGAGCAGGGATGAGATAAGCACATCAGAAGGTTATACTGAGTGTGGACAGATAGCAGGGGAAGTTGCCCGGTGGACAACCAGTATTATCAGTGACCTGATGTCCCAGCCAGACAATGGTGCCCCAGTCCCCACCCCACCCCCGACTCACCACCAGCCACGCTCCCATCCTGGCTGCCAGCCTAGCCTAGAAAAGAAGGGAGAAAAGAATGAGGAATTTGCGTTGTTGGAAAATGCATATAGTTGTGCTGGCATCTGCCTCTGTGGGGCACATAACCCACCCACGTTTTTGATACAATGGGACTTCTTTCAACTAGAGAGAGGTCAGAGTGACTAGGGAAGGGAAAAGGCAAGAGCAGGGGAGACTACGGAGCCTGGTCTCTCTGGAAATTCGGTATTTTATTATGAGAATAATAGTGAAGCTAAAGGAACTAACATTTATTGAGCGCTTACTACGTGCCAAGCATCATGTCAAATACTTTACATTTAATCCTCACAACAACCCTAAGAGACAGGTATTATTTTACCATTGAGGAAACAGCTTAGAGCGGTTAGATGATTTGCCCCAGGTCTCTCAACCAGTGCATATCAGACCAGGCCTCAGCTGTCAGAGTCCATATGGGAAAAACAGCCTAGGCCTTAGCCATGAAGGTTTCCACATTCATGCACAGGCAGAGCCCAAGTGTTCTCAGAACCAGAATAGACCATTTTCAATTCTGGTTGAGCTTGGCAGGGCAGCCCAGGGTCATGAAGGGAGGCTGTTGCACATCAAGAAGAATCATCCAGAGCCGGTGGGACTAAGGTCGTGAAGTGTTTGGGAGCTCCTCCACTTGGGGCATTAGAGGGAGCCTGTATCAGTATGAGTGGGAGCAGCTGCAAGTGAATCCCTTGGTGCCTCTTGGCTTTTCTCTGCAGGCATTTTGTAGTTCTCATCTTAGGACCAGAAAAACTGAGGCCTCTGGCTTTTCTTACTCTGTGTTAGTCCTCAGTCCCTCTTCCTTGCATCTAACTCCTGCCTAGGATGGGATTTGGGGTGATGCTGAGACACAGTTATTCTGTGAGTGCTTAAATCCTCTAGGTTGGCTTCTCCAGCTGCCATTCTTCCCAACCTGGCTCCTTTATCTTGGGTCAATAGATCCAGGAAAGGAAGGAGATACCACGTCCCCAGGCACTCCCATGTTATCTGATGCTGGCAGAAAGAGACACCTGAATCCACTGTGTCTCCTCAGGAAATGTGAGAGTGAGAGTCACCAGGAGTCTAAGCATTGGAGTCTTCAGCACATAGGTCTCTCCAAACCCCTTTGGCATTTTGAGGATACATCTTTCAAGGCCTTTGTCTCCCAAATACCAAGGGAATTGTTCTTCTTTCTTTCTAATACTCCTTCTCCCCATCATGCAACATTTACTCACTCAACATATAGCTCTTGAGCTTGTATACTGTGTGGAGCCCTGCACTAGAGGCAGTGGAGGATGTAGGATAAAATGCTGTCCTTCACTCCAGGAACTTACAAGGGAGTATGGAGATCGCATTAACTAGGAAATTGTTTACTTTGTGGCTCTTGATTTTGTATCCTGAAACTTTACTGAATTTATTAGTTCTAACAGTTTCTTGGTGGAGCTTGTGACTCTTGAAATGTTGATTCCTGCATCTGAGGAGGAAGTATACAGCTTCCTTAAACAAAACATAATTATCTCAGGTCTGAGCAGAGACTCCAGAAGGAGAGACACACCGCTCCCCATCTCTTGCTTTCCTGTGGGTTCGGAGTTTAATCCTACCTTCCTGCCACCAGTAGGGAAGCTCAGGAGGGTGAAGAGAGGCCTCAAAGTAAAGGCCCAGGTGCTCATACAAGTCTCTTCCTGCCTGGGGTTTCCCTACAGAGTTCTTCTCTGCCCAGATCTCACAGAAGGTTGTTTTCTTTTAATGAGGAATCCTTTACACTCTCCCCTACATTCAGAGGGCTCTAGCACTGATTCCTTCCATCTCCCACCATTCTCCACCCTTCCAAGCCCACTCCTTCAAAGCAGTTTCTATCAGCCTAGTCAGGGAACTCTGTTCAGGCAGTTTTGCAGTTGTAACCAAATGGTAAATATTCTGGCATAGGGTTGGGGGTGCAGGGGGCAGTAATTTAGCTGCTAGCCCCACACCCCACATAATGACACTTGTAGATCAGCTTTGTCTTCTCAGGGCTATGACCTTTGTACAGAGAAATATGCTGCGTATCACACTGTAAGCCCCAGCAGGCCTTTCAGCCTAATAGAGTGTGATGTCAGCTTCTTGGCCTCAAGCTTTTCTCCTTGGAGCTGACTCAGCTTGAGTGACTCAAGCCTACAGAGTAGGAGAGAGGAGCAGGTTATGATATAACTCCCTTCCCCCAAGGCTGTTAATGAGTCAGGACCGTCCTGTCTGTAGGAGAGTCAGCTGGAGCGTGGCTCATGGAACCAATATCCTGCCTGCTGTTCCTTCTCCACCCAGCTCATGAGTAAAAATTGAACCAGTAAGTCACCATAGCCTCTAGCATCCTCGCCTCAATTCTCCCTCCCACCCCTGCCCAAAGCAGTTGTTGCCTTGGGAGAGTGTTCAGCTTGGCTTCTCCCTCAAAGGGCCCCTCTCCCTAGGTTCTTCAAAGAAAGACCTGACTAGAGGACCTCCAGCTAGAATAGAACTTAAACCGTGGAATTGAATTAAGTAGTTGCTTGAAACGCGGATTGCAGAGTAGCTCAGTGACCACTGCCCTCCTGCCCTGGGAGTTCCTGGGACTTTGTCTCTCAAGTCCAGGCTGCACGTTTGTGTACACGTATTGCCCCTTCTTCCTGCTCTGGGAGACCTTCGTGGACAACGCAGGATGGGCCTGTGCACGAGCTGCAGCAGAGCCGCTGAATGAGCTTCAGTACCAGCCTTTCCCCTGTTTTGCTTACAGACACCAGTAAGACATAGGAATGGGGTGAGTTTTTAGCTAAATCCCCTGGGCTGGGACTAGGACAGCTGCTGCTGCTCAGCTACTCAGCTTTCTCAGGTGGATTCAGCTGGTACCTGGCTCCCCAACTTATGTCAAAAGAATTGTAATTTATTGAGTATCATGTGAAATACCCTGATAGGAAGCCTACAGAAGTTTGGTAGGTAAGAAAGTTATCCATCCTTAACTCCCAGCAGCATCTAGCCCAGAAGTTTCATGCTCATGGGTCCATGGTTTCCCTTGTCACGTGATTGAAGGTTGGGATTAGGTTTCCCAGGGTGACAATGAGGCTGATTAGAGAGGAGATGTACCTGGCACTGAAAGCTTAGCTCTTCTGCTTCCTCCTTGACGTTTCCAAGAAGCTGGAGGAACATGGGATTTCCAGCGTGGGGGCCATGAAGCTTGTTAAATTCAGTCTCTCGATGGTGGTCTCCATGGAGAAGGGGTTGGTTGAGAGCATGTGAGTGGATGAAGAGAAAGCAGGGAAGCTTGGCAGCGCGGTTACCTCCCTGAGGGATCCAGCTTTAGGATTTGTCCCAGAAGGAAGACTTGTGCAGGCAAGAATAGAAGGGAAGAAAGTGAAAAGCAGAGGACAGTGTCTCTTCACCCCTTCTGACCTCAAGGTTTGCACTAGCTTTCCAGCATCTTCCACAAGTGTCAAGATTCTGGGCAAGTGGCATTTGTGGGTTGACTTTCTTTCATTAAAGCGGAAAGGTAGAGAGCTACACAAGAGAAGCAGTTATGATCCAAGTTGGAGCTAAATTCTTTGCCTTTGTCTCTCTCCCTTCCCTCCCCGCCCCCTCCTTCTCCCCTTGCCCTCCGGCCCTTTCCCAGGAGCTCTCCTCCAGCACCGAGAGTATTGATATTTCATTCAGTTCCGTAAGTGGGGCCAGGCTGGGACTGGGTGGCAGGCTCCCCCCATGGCCGCATTTCCTCTCCGTCCCCAGGTCTTCTGAGTCCCCAGGCCAAGGCTGGAGTTAAAAGGTGCCTTTTCTTCCTGGGACATCAGCTCCTCCCTCCCAGGCCTGGAGGAGCCCCCTGCTGTTTATTGCCAGTGCTCTGAGCCCAGGCTGAGTGGGGCTCAGCTGATCCTTCTCCCAGAGACAGCTGGGATGCAGTGCAACTCAGCCCCCAGCTCCTGGGTCTCTAGAGCAAACAGCTGGGAGAGAGGTAGAATTTATCCCTGGATTGGAGCCAAAAACTGCTTGGCAGGAAACCCTGAGGATCCTGTTTCTCCCACCCAGAACCCTTTCCCCATGGCTTGTGCCATCAGACCATCAAATACTTATTCAGTGTCTTCCAAATGCTAGGCCCTGCCTGTGCTGGGTGAGCTGACCCGAAAAGCAAACAGGATTTGGCCTGAAGGAAAGTTTTGCCTCCCCACAGCCAGTTTTCTTTTCAACTTCAACCACATTTCTTCCAGGTCTGAGTTCTTCCCTTTCCCAGCTCACTGCCCACGATGTTCCTTAATCCTCATTCTCCTTTCTTGTTCCCTCTGAACTAACCCCTGACCCTCTGGTCCCACAGGGTCTCGGACCTTGTTGCTGGGCAGAGACGTGAGAGGAAATGCTGGACCCTCTGGGAGTTTGGATGATTTTTTTACACTTTATTTTTGATTTGTCTACCCAATCAGTTTGTTCTGTGCTGATCCCCTTTCAGTCATGATTGTGGCAGTGCCTCTCTCTCAAGGCCTGGGGTCATATTTCCAACATGCTGATGTGACTTAGGGGCCCCTGACACAAATGCTGAATTGAGGATGGGAAGGAATTCTGTTGTTCCTAATCTGAGATAACTATGAATTGTTTGGGGTGGAGGGTCCTTGGGACCATGACCATTTGCCTCCTGAGTGGATGGATTAGGAGATAAGGATGAATGAAGGAGTGACTCTCCAAATTTCCTTTTCCTTTCTTTCTCTTTCTCTATTAAGCCCCTGGGATATTTCCAGGGACCACAGAGGTCTAGTTCTATTGTCTTCCTGTCTTTATCTCTGTTCAACCCTGCCTCCCAAAGCATTCCTGACTGATTCAGACACCCTGTTTTTCATTATTGTATGGGGACCTGAGCCAGCCCCCTGTGGGGTAGAGGCTGAGAGATGAGCTGTCCCTTTGAACCCTGGCTCTGTGCACATGCAGAGGTGGGCATGGTACTGCCCAGCTTTCAAAAGAAGTTCTTTTTTGCAGTGTGAGGGAGTGAGGGTAGAAATTCTCACTCAGGAAACTAAGCAAGACACACAGAGAGGGAGAGAAGCCTGGTGAGTGAAATACTACTGTTTCTATAAGAGGAAGAGATAACTGTTCTTATCTAGGTGAGGAGAGATGGAACGGGGTGGCTATCCTGATAAAATGCCCCTTACGTTAGAAGGACTTAGGGTGGGAAAAGAGCCCTTCTTCCTGTCTAGCTGAGTCCATCTTTTTCCCCATCCCCACCTTACTCCCCAGACTGACTTTGCCCTTTCTGAGAATGAAGTGTCCAACGTGAGCAGCCAGTTTCACAGGAGGGAGCTAATATGGGGAGCCTAGTCCCTGAGAGGTAGGGGAAGAGGATCCAAGGAGGATTCACTGAAAAAGACAGGTCTTCAGGGCCATCATCAGGGGCTGAAAGGAGCTATTGTTTTCTCCACCCACCTGCCCACCCGTACCTCCCTCCATCTGCTTTTTCTTTCCCCATTGATCATTCCCTCATTAGTGCAAAGTCAGCTCATCCTTCCCTCATCCCCTGCATGTGCATTGACCCTTTGTGAGAGATTGTGGGGTGGACAGGGGGATGCCGTTGAAAGCATCCAAAGTCACTTATGGATTGAGTCCTCCTTTGAAAGGGGAAATACTGACTCGCCGTTCCCCTCCTTAGCCTTGTGGGCCCTGGCGGAGACCCAGCCCAAGCATCCAGGTGGGGAGAGGGACAGCCTCATTCTCGAGATGGGTGAAGCACTTCAGGTGTAAGCAGCATTGCTCTCTGGGTCCCTGGCTAACCTCTCTGGATGTCATCCCCCCACCCATCTTGAAGCCTTGGGACAGTTGCTCAGAAACGCAAGTCCAAGAGAAGAGGGGTACACCTGGTGACCTGGATTCACACATCCCCCCCTTACCCTCAAGAAATAGCCTGTGGAGAAGGACTGTGCTGGCTTTTCCACCTGTTCCCAATTCAAGTTGACAGGGGTGGGTGGGATCTCCTACAAGGGCCTAAAGGTAGCTCCTTCCCTGGAGTTCTAGAGACACTGAGACTCCTGCCCTGCATGGCCAGGAGTGACTGGGCCACTTTTTTCTATGGTTTCTTCACCATCTTTTACTTCACCCCAACCCCCTGTAGCCCGTCAGACTGGCTCCCGAGCGAGAATTCATCAAGTCCCTGATGGCGATTGGCAAGCGGCTGGCCACGCTCCCCACCAAGGAACAGAAAACACAGCGGCTGATCTCAGAGCTCTCCCTGCTCAACCATAAGCTCCCTGCCCGAGTCTGGCTGCCCACTGCTGCCTTTGACCACCACGTGGTCCGCGTGCCCCACACCCAGGCTGTTGTCCTCAACTCTAAGGACAAGGTAGGTGGGCTCTGGCCCAAACCATACCCCTCATCTGACTCTACTCCTGTCGTTGTCCAGGGTGTGTGTATGTGCCCAGGGGTGCCCCACCAGCATCCTAGACTCCCTCCGTAGCCCACGTGCACGTGTCAGCCTTGACTTCACCTGAGTACTGTTGTGATTCCGAGGGCCCTCCTGTCCCCCTTCTTGGGCTTTGTTTTTCTGGATCAAAGAGGCCTGATCTTTTCAGCTTGCCTCTTGCCATGTCTCAGGAGAGAGCTGCTCTCCTCCCCTCCTCACAGTCCTTTTGGTAGCTCTTCTCCAGCCCTTCTATAACTCTTAGGCTTTCCAGGTACAGCAACAATGAGAGTAGAGAAATCTTTGTTTCTAAGACCTTTTCTGATCACAGTGGGCAGGGAGAAGGAGAGAATTAGCTAAATTAGTTGAAATGAGCACTAATGGTTCAGATTTTTTTCCCAGAAGACGTATTGAAGATTAGAATCCTGCTTGGAACGGTGCCCAACTTTTTCCCAGTCTTTTTGTCTGTTTTTAGGACAAGCCCACAGAGGCATTCAGGCCTCTCTGAATGGGTGGTAATTGATGGTTTGGAATGGTTTTGCCCGGGTGCTTCATCTATACATTTTGAAGCTCAGCTGAAACATTTTAAAGACCTGTGTACTCTCTCAGCCAAATGCTTTTTTTTTTTAAGACAGTGATGTAACAGTTTTATTTTAAAATATCAATATTTGCATGACACCAGAAAGTATATACTTTGGCAACTAACTTCCCATGAAAAATTTTAGCTGTCAACTTAAAACTGAGGGGATACATGATTTTTCAAAATACTTTTAGGAAGTACATAAGCAGAATAGTGTGTGGACCACTGCTTTACGAGACTGTGTCCTGATCAGTTTGGAGGACACCTCTTGTAGTAGAACCACCTGGGGAAGATGGATGCCTTTTTAAAAATGCAGATTCCTGGGCTCCAGCCCCAGACTGAGTTACTAGATTTGGGTTGGGCCCCAAGTGAGTCAGTTTTCAACATGCACCCCAGGTGGTTCTCATGCAAACCAACATTTAAGAAGCACTTCAGGGGAAAAAACTAGTATTTTACAGTATTTCAGCCATGGCTGAAGAGGGAAACACCTCAGGTGTGTTTTTAATTAAGGAGAGAACTGAAAGACACCAAGAATTGGAGCTCACAAAGTAGCAGCACCCATAGGATAAGTTCCTGCCCTAAATATGGCATTCCTGGTGTCAGGGGACTGATGGACTCAGGTTGGAGCAGGAGTGGGCAGCAGGAAGAACCGTGTTAGCAGAGTTGAGGTTTGGGGGGAACAGTGGTAGAGGTAAGCTGCAAATACTGTTCTCACTTACCCGCAGGCTCCCTACCTGATCTATGTGGAAGTCCTCGAATGTGAAAACTTCGACACCACCAACGTCCCCGCCCGGATCCCGGAGAACCGAATTCGTAGCACCCGCTCTGTAGAGAACCTGCCCGAATGCGGCATCACCCACGAGCAGCGGGCAGGCAGCTTCAGCACTGTGCCCAACTATGACAACGATGATGAGGCCTGGTCGGTGGATGACATAGGCGAGCTGCAGGTGGAGGTGAGGGAGCTCCAAGGGCACAGCACCTATTCTGGAACTTTCAATGTATTTGAGACAACACAACACACCCTGAGGCAGGCTGAAGCAAGTACCCAAATGAGTGCCATAGGTAGTGACAGGTGTGAGAGGGGACAGCTCTGAACAGCTCTGGTCTGGAACAGATTCAGGTGGAGCTCGTTTTCCTGCAAGAAGAATTTAGGCTTACTGTAAGAAGGAACTTCTAAGCCCAGGGGAGTGTGAAAAATTTAATCAAAATATATATTGAACACCTGCGATATAAAGTTGTCTTAGGAACGCAGAGAAGAATCAGTCATACATTCATTAATTCAAGGAATGTTTATGGAGGGCCTTTGTGCCAGCCCTGAGTGCTGTATGCTAGTAAACAAGGCTTGGCCCCTGCCTGCAAGGGGCTTATGACCTAATAGGAGAGAGAACAAGGCCAGTCAGCATGTAGATGTAGTGTGGTGTGATCCATGTTGTGCTGGAGAGGATGGGGTATCATGGGAGCACCTGAGGGTGGAGGTAGCACTTATTCCAGACTTGGGATTGGACACGCCCCGAAAGATTTCTTGGAGGAAGTAATATCTCAGCTGAGGCCTGAAGGGGTAGGAATTAGCTGTACAGAGTATTCCAGGCAGAGGAGACAGCAAGTGCAAAGACTGGAAGACATGAGAGAGCTTGGCCCACTTTAAGAATAGAAAGAAATTTTGTGTGACTGTGATGTGTGGTCGTGAGATGAGGAGGTGGTGAAGAATGAGGCTGGAGAGGCCGTCATGGGCCAGATTGTAAGAAGGATCCTGTAAGCTGTGGAAAGAAACTTGGATTTTGTTCTGGGGTTGTAGGGATCCAGAGCAGGATTTTATTAGAGCTGTAGCACAGCCAGATTTCACTTTGTGGAAAGGCAGACTCTCCACTTGAGCTTACAGTCCAAATGGGGAGACTGGATGCAGACATTTAAGAAAAAAATCTATGTATAAGATACACAACAAGGCAGTGTGCAGTAAGTGATCAGTGGGGTTAAGGAGAAATGCACTTGTACAAAGGAAAGAGTAAAGAAGGGACTTGATATGGACCTTCGGGTCTGGTAGAATATTTTATAGTTAGAGAGAGATGGGGAGATAAGACTGAATGACTTAGGTTGAAGAAATTGCTCAGAGGAACCTAGCCTGGAGAGGGTCTTTTCTGGACCCTAAGGGAGAATGCATCCCTGGCCTTGGGGAGCTCTCAATATAAGGCTGAAAATTCAGCTTTCTGTGATGGTCACAGCAGTGGTTTGCAAACTTGAGTGTGTTAGAAGTCTTCTGGAGAACTCGTTAGAAATTCAGACTTCCAGATCCCATTCCCAGTAATTCTAATTCAGATTGATGGTGGGATTTGGGAATCTACGTTTTAGCAGCATTCCAGGTGATCCTGATGGAGGTAGTTGACACATTGAAAAACACTGCTAGAGGATCTGTGGGGGGGGGATGCCTAGGCAGTTTGGGGTCCAAGTGGTCAGGATGGTGCATAACCAGGGGAGGCTTTTTGGAGCAGGGTTTGGAAGGGAGGGCTGATCGTGTCTTGGAGATGGCAGCACGCAGGGTGATCTGAGGAGGAGGTGAAAGAGGCAACCCCTGTGCTCAGCGCTTCTGACCTGCAGTCCCCTGCTCTCCCCAGCTCCCTGAAGTGCACACCAACAGCTGTGACAACATCTCCCAGTTCTCCGTGGACAGCATCACCAGCCAGGAGAGCAAGGAGCCTGTGTTCATTGCAGCAGGCGACATCCGGTATGGCCAGACCATGTTGCCCGTCATTTTTCATCCCTCTCTTAGGCACTGCCTTTCTCTTTGTCCCCTTCCTCTCTGTCAGCCTGTATCTTTCCCTCTTCTCTCTCCTTACTCTGTCCATGTCCTGAGGCCACCAAACTTGAGGCATTGAAGGTGTGGGTTGAGAAATTACTGGGCTACTACAGAAAGAAGTTACATTTTAAAAGGACTCCAGAGGAAGGAATTACAACAGCGTTTCCCCGAGTGGGTCTGAGGACACACGTGTCAGAATCCAGGGAGAGGGAGGAGATCTTGTTGGAAATGCAGATGCGGGAGCCACACCTGTTCTGAATGCAGAATCTTGGTAGGAGAATGGGCAGGGCCTGGTAATCTGCATTGAACATGATTACAAACCACCAGGTTAGCAAAAAGATATCAGTGGTGTGTTTCCTTCCATGAGTCTCTCTCAGCCCAGGTTTCTATCTCTGTGTGCCCAGAATCAAGGAAACAGTGCAGGAAATGCTGGCATAGACAGGGACATGAGGATCTGGGGTAACTCCTCCAAGCAAATGATATAGTTTCTTCCTGCTAGACGGCGCCTTTCGGAGCAGCTGGCTCACACCCCCACAGCCTTCAAACGAGACCCAGAAGACCCTTCTGCAGTTGCTCTCAAAGAGCCCTGGCAGGAGAAAGTGCGGTGAGTTGGGTGGGGTCCACCATCCATACTGTCTCTCAGCCCAACACCCGCCGGCAAAATCCATCAGGCCCCCAGGCAGCGGTCTGAGTCCTTACCTTGTGAGGAGTTTGATTTGGATTTTTTTTTTTTTTTTTTTCGATACACGGGCCTCTCACTGCTGTGGCCTCTCCCGTTGCGGAGCACAGGCTCCGGATGCGCAGGCTCAGTGGCCATGGCTCACGGGCCCAGCCGCTCCACGGCATGTGGGATCTTCCCGGGCCGGGGGCACAAACCCATGTGCTCTGCATCGGCAGGCGGACTCTCAACCACTGCGCCACCAGGGAAGCCCTGATTTGGATTTTTGATAGAAGCCGTGTCTCTGTCCTCAACCTGGCATCACCCTTTGACACCTTTTTGCTTCTCTTCACAGGCGCATTAGAGAGGGCTCCCCCTATGGCCATCTCCCCAATTGGCGGCTCCTGTCAGTCATTGTCAAGTGTGGGGATGACCTTCGGCAGGAGCTGCTGGCCTTCCAGGTGTTGAAGCAACTGCAGGTAAGAGAAGGGAGGGAGAAAGGAGGGAAACTCAGCCCACGTGCAGCCCACCTGAGGTGATCACGCAGGTCCTTCTGCAGGGAGCTCCACTGGAGACCATCTTCCTGCCCAGGTCTAAGTTAGATTTACATTAAACTAAGCTGGTGCTCCTACCAGGAAGTACAGCCACGGGAGCAGCTCCACAGCGACCTCTTGTGGCCCTTTTGTGACTGGCACCTGTTCTAATCACTGATGGGAACTCCCAACTGATTTGCAGCAAGTGGGTTGCAGTGGGCTGAGATGTCAATCCCTGACCCCCAGGTTAGTTGCCTACAAGCAACTTCACCTGTTTAATCAGTTCTTTATATAAATATTTTCATTTTCTGGAGAAACTTTCTCTGACCCTAAATCCTTTTTGGTCTTTATCCCTGTTCTTTCAACTTGGGTTAATAGGTCCCACTCACCCAGCTTGGGAGGTGACAGCGAGGTTTCCTCTTCTCCCTCCCTTTTTTGGATATCTCTCTATGAGATACCTTTTCCCACATGCCACCCTGTGTCTTGTCACACCCTGGACTTCCTTTCAAAACTTCCTGGTTCTGGGCTTCCCTGGTGGTTCAGTGGTTGAGAGTCCGCCTGCTGATGCAGAGCACACGGGTTCGTGCCCCAGTCTGAGAAGATCCCACATGCCGCGGAGCGGCTGGGCCCATGAGCCATGGCCGCTGAGCCTGCGCGTCCGGAGCCTGTGCTCTGCAACGGGAGAGGCCACAACAGCGAGAGGCCCGCGTAACACACACACACACACAAAAACTTCCTGGTTCTCAGTGGGATCAGGGGGTTTTACTCACTTGGTGGCCTAGAATTCAAGGCCACTAAAGATGGGAACTGTCCAAGGTTGGGGACAGAGGGGATTTTAGCCTCCTACGCCCATTTAGAGAGAGTCACAATGCCTCTGTGTTTCCTCACAGTCCATTTGGGAACAGGAGCGAGTACCCCTGTGGATCAAGCCATACAAGATTCTTGTGATTTCGGCCGACAGTGGCATGATTGAACCAGTGGTCAATGCTGTGTCTATCCACCAGGTGAAGAAACAGTCACAGCTCTCCTTGCTCGATTACTTCCTGCAGGAGCATGGCAGTTACACTACTGAGGCATTCCTCAGTGCCCAGCGCAATTTTGTGCAGAGTTGTGCTGGCTACTGCTTGGTCTGCTACCTGCTGCAAGTCAAGGACAGGTAGGTGAACTCCTGTCCCTCGTCCTAACCTTTTCTTCAGGGTTCCCTCTGTCCCTTCATTTATTCGTCATGACCTTCCATTGCCAAAATGTAAAGATGAAACAAACAACATATTTTAAGCAGAGACAGACACGTTCATGTGCCATTAAGGCTAGGAGGCAGACTGATAAGTACCAGGGTAAGGGCCAAAGAAGTGAAGGATTTATGGGAGGAGCAAGGGTTTGAGCAAGCAAGGTTTTGAAGGACGAATGAGAATGAGGACAGAGAAAGCTGTGGGGGAAGGATGTCCCAGGCAGAGGAGACCGCTCGAGGTGATTAAAGCTTGGGCCACACTGCATGGCACAGTAGTAGCAGTGACGTCAGGTAAGTCGAGGCCAGATTAGTGGGGCCTTCATTATGAGGCTGAGGAGTCTTATTCTGCAGGCAGAGGGAATGCCATGATCCAGTCTGTGTTGAGTGAATGTGCCCTTTGGCACTGTGGGTGAGGTTGGATGTAAGTGGGCCTTTGCAGTGAAGCTAGAGGTAGTGAGGCCTGGCCTGAGGGCAGTGGTGGTGACTGACGGCAGAAAGGAGCAGATGGATGTGAGACACACGGTGGACACAGAGTTGAAACTCCCAGCCCTAAACGCTCCTCCTTGTTCCAACATATGATTTCCAGAACTCTTACATATCTGTTGTTTTGCCCAGAGCTGTCATTTCTCTCGATATCATGTGACCTTTATGAAGCTCAACTTCGCATGTAGATGAACAACATACCGTATAAAGATAATTACACCCTTGAGGCTCTGCTTTTTAAGACAGTCTCCAGACAGTGACTCAGGGTCAATACCTAGAATGCTCCTGTGAGTTGTGCCTCTCTGAGGGCATAGGGCAGCCATCCTGGGAAAGCACTAATTCAGTGGCCTGTGCTTCCAGTGATACAGCAGCACCTTAAGATCAGCTAAACAGAGCCGCTTATCAGAAATCTAGCATCTATTAAGTGCCTATGATGGCCTAACATTCTTTTTTTTTTAAATTGAAGTATAGTTGATTTGTAATATTATGTTAGTTTCAGGTGTATAGCAAAGTGATTCAAGTATACACACACACACACACACACACACACACACACACACACACATTCTTTCTCAGATTCTTTTCCATTATAGGTTTATACAAGATATTGACTACACTTCCCTGTGCTATACAGTAAATCCTTGTTGTTTATTTTATTATTATTATTTTTAAATTAATTTATTTTATTATTTAGCTGCATTGGGTCCTCATTGCTGCGTGCGGGCTTTCTTTTAGTTGCAGCGAGCAGGGGCTACTCTTCACTGCGGTGTGTGGGCTTCTCAATGCGGTGGCTTCTCTTGCTGCAGAGCATGGGCTCTAGGTGCGTGGGCTTCAGTAGTTGTGGCACGGGGGCTCAGTAGTTGTGGCAGGCAAATTTTATGTATGGTAGTGTGTATCTGTTAATCCCATACTCCTAATCTGTTGCCCCCTTCCCCTTTGGTAATCATAAATTTGTTTTCTGTGTCTGTGAGTCTGTTTCTGTTTTGTGAAAAAGTTCATTTGTATTAGTTTTTTAGATTCCACATAGAAGTGATACCACATAATATTTGTCTTCTGACTGACTTCATTTAGTATGATGATCTCTAGGTCCATCCCTGTTGCTGCAGATGGCATTATTTCATTCTTTTTTGTGGCTGAGTAATATTCCTGTGTGTGTGTGTGTATACATACACACATACACACCACATCGTAAATAATGCTGCAGTGAACATTGAGGTGCATGTATGTTTTCTTTTTATTTATTTATTTATTTATTTTTGGCTGCGTTGGGCCTTCATTGCTGAGCGTGGGCTTTCTCTAGTTGCTGCAAGCGAGGGCTACTCTTCGTTGCAGTGCATGGGCTTCTCACTGCGGTGGCTTCTCTTGTTGTGGATCATGGGGTCTAGGCATGTGAGTTTAAGTAGTTGTGGCTCACCACCTCTAGAGCTCAGGCTCAGTAGTTGTGGCGCATGGGCTTAGTTGCTCCGCGGCATGTGGGGTCTTCCCGGACTAGGGCTTGAACCCGTGTCCCCTGCATTGGCAGGCAGATTCTTAACCACTGCACAACCAGGGAAGTCCAGTGCATGTATCTTTTCTAATTAGAGTTTTTGTCTTTTCCAGATACAGCCCAGGAGGGGGATTGCTGGATCATATGATAACTCTAATTTTAGGGGTTTTTTTTTATAGTTTTATTTTATTTTATTATTTACTTATTTTTGGCCGTGTTGGGTCTTCTTTGCTGCACACGGGCTTTCTCTAGTTGTGGTGAGTGGGGGCTGCTCTTCACTGCGGTGCACGTGCTTCGCATTGTGGTGGCTTCTCTTTGTTGTGGAACATGGCCTCTAGGGTGTGCGGACTTCAGTAGTTGTGGCACACAGGCTCAGTAGTTGTGGCGTGCAGGGTCAGTAGTTGTGGCGCAGGGGCTTAGTTGCTCTGTGGCATGTGGGATCTTCCTGGACCAGGGATTGAACCCGTGTCCCCTGCTTTGGCAGGCAGATTCTTAACCACTGTGCCACCAGGGAAGCCCTAATTTTAGTTTTTTAAGGAGCCTCCATACTGTTTTCCATAGTGGCTCCACCAGTTTACATTCCCCTTTCTCCATACCCTCTCCAGCATTTATTATTTGTAGACTTTTTGATGATGGCCATTCTGACTGGTATGAGGTGTTACCTCATTTTGGTTTTGATTTGCATTTCTCTAATAATTAGCAGTGTTGAGCATCTTTTCACAGGCCTGTTTGGCCTGACATTCTTATGTTGAAACCAGATGAAAATGCTGTCAGACAGGTGTTTCCTCAGGAGGGAAATAAGGGTCAGGGAACTTTCAGAACCTGTGCTCCTTCCACCCTGCCAGCCTTACAGATAAAGCCAGCAGAGGCTTTGCATTTGAGGACTGAGGGAAACATCATTATTTATAAGGAATCTGGTTGCAAGCTTTAGACTGTCCCTAAAGAGTCAGCATTTGGAACCCAGGGCCCAGAAAGCCTGGAGCCTGAACCCTTGGGTTGAGTAAGTGGAGGCAGAGAAGCAGGTGCTAGTCAGGCCTCTGGGCTTTTCCTTAGGAGACTAATATATTTGGAAGATGGGAGTCCATCCTTTAAAAGGGGGAGAGGGGGACAGGCAGCTGGTAAACCTTTCATAACTCAAAAAAGAGTAGATGTAGTCAAGTAATGAATGGACTCATCCACTGGAGAGAAGTGGCAGCAGTGAAGGGGGCCCCAAGCTGGAAGCAGTTGAAGGTCTCCTTAACTGCTTCAGAATGAGTACCCCGTAGCTTTGCGGCTGGAGCTAACTCCACTTAAGGAGAGAGAGAAACTGCCTCTCACTGGCCTGGGACCTTGGACAAGTAAGTCAGTTTTCCTCTCAGGGCCTCTGTTTTCTCACCTCTCACCTGTAAAATGAGAGGCTGGACTAGGACGTCTAGAACTTTCTGGCTTTCAAGATTGTGTGTGTTGCTAAATTTGTCATGCTTTCCCAGAGGGGGAAGGACTCAGGTGGGACTGGGTTCTCCCTCTGTCCCGTCTTTTGGCCAGTCAGACCAACCCCAGAGAAGGTGGCTTCAGACCGTGAGCTCTTAGCCTAACAAAGCCTCTGTTGACACTGAGGAGGTCCGTTATGGGCCAGGCCTCACATGCTTTGCATGTTAATTGTTCCTCTTTCGACTGGCCATTCATGTGGGAATCACAGAGACCTAGGATTTATCTGCCTTTAACTGTTCTTCCAGCAGCTAGCCTGTAGGAATTGCCTCCTGAGAATTTTTTTACATGAGTGGTTTTACCAGATAGTTAAAACTGAAGCCCCAGACTATTTCACATTTAAACTTCACTCAGCCTGGGATCTCTGCTCCCTTCCGGTGGGGTGGGGCTTCTGATCTGCAATGGGCCAATAGGAATTACAAACAGAACACAGGTAATTTTAGGTTGTGACTGGAGGCCTCCCCCTAAGCCAAGTGCTTGGCCTCTGTAAAGGCTGGTTGGAGGGCACAGTCCTTCTTTCCTAGCTTCCCAGTTCTCTGCTAGATTGGGATTGGCTAGGGTGCTTAGAATCACAGTTACTGGGAAATTTGGATAATCTTAACCTATTTGATTAAGCTGTTAATGATAGCGAATGAGACCCCACAGCCTTTGTTAGCAGTTTACTTTTCTGATTTCCTTTCTTCTCACTGCTAGCTTTGGCTTCTAGAAGGTTGGACCCAGAGTTATAGGCAGCAGGAAACATGGCAGGGCCCTTGCCTGGTGTCATGTGGCCAGTGTGTTGCAGCTTGAAGCTCCCACCTCAGTGGGACTTACTACTGCCTCTTCCTCTCCTCTGCCCCCTCCTCAGACACAATGGGAATATCCTGTTGGACGCAGAAGGCCACATCATCCACATCGACTTTGGCTTCATCCTGTCCAGCTCGCCCCGAAACCTGGGCTTTGAGACATCAGCCTTTAAGCTGACCACAGAGTTTGTAGACGTGAGTCAGGAAGGAGAGGTGTCTCACTGTGTTCTTTCTGTCGTGGGATGGGGAGCTGATGGCCATCCCCCAAATGGGGACAAACAGAACAGAAATGGCAATAAGTCAGGGTGAGGTTGGATGTCCTGGGAGGCTTCCTGCTTGATAAGAGTTGGGGAAGTAACGGAGTTTGGCACGTTTGCCCAAGGGAGGAAGTTCTGACACTGAGCCCCTTTGCGCACACAGCTCTCTCCTCTCCTCCCAGGTGATGGGCGGCCTGGATGGCGACATGTTCAACTACTACAAGATGCTGATGCTGCAGGGGCTGATTGCTGCTCGGAAACACATGGATAAGGTGGTGCAGATCGTGGAGATCATGCAGCAAGGTGGGGCTGGGGAGAAGCCAGGCGTTTGGCGATAGGGTGGTACCCATAGTGCCCTGCGAGTCCCACTTACGTTGGGGCCCTGGGGCATGGAACCTCCAGAAAGTTGATTACACCTCAAGACTGGGGGCGGGGCCTCCCAGAGGGTTTCTGTGTTTCACCTTCGGCACATTCCTCCTGATTCCTGACAGAGCTAGTCCTGGGGGTGGGAGGGCGAGGCAGCAGAAACTACCTCCTAGGTGCATTCAGGGAAAGAACAGTCCCATCTCCAGCCTCCTGGTCCCTTCTCATCTCCCCACCCCTTGTTTAACTTTCATCACTCGGCTCTTCACCAACTCAGGTGTTTGCAGTCATTGGCCTTTGACCTCTGATTGCCCTCTCCTCAGACCTCTTCCCTGTCCCGACACTCAGCCCTTCTGCTCTGAGCCGAGACGGGTTCCTCTCTCATCTTTATCTACTTTCACTGCTGTTTCCTCACGGCCTTGCCATCTAGTCTTTTGTCCAGGATCCCTGGGCCCTCGTCCCCATTCCCTCAAGGCTGTGGTGTCCACCCGGTCTGAGCTGCCAGTATCCTCCTCCCCACCCCTCCCCCCACCCCACAGGCTGTCGCTGTTGCTCAGGAGCATCCCCGTCTAGCCCCGTGATGACGGTGGCCCAGGTCATCTGTGAGTGTCAGACGTAGCATAGGCAGAGGCCTGCAAGCAGATAAGTGCCCGGTTCAGGGCCCATTCCCTAGACGCTTCCCAGCCTTCCCTCTGGGTCCTAAGACTGCTCCCTCCGCCCTTACTGGGGGAGATGTGTTGACCCCCTACCCTCGTGCCCTCACCTAGAGGGGCTTAGGATTGTGGGATAAAGAAGGGCTCAAGAAGGGCCTCCTGCCAATTCTCCCTTCTCTGCCCAAGCAGAACTGCATCCACACTGTCAGGGATCTCTCTGAGGTGGGAGGGAAGGGGCACCTTAGATAGCCCGGCTCTGCACTGGCTGTGGCGGCTGTTAGCACTGCCGCTCCCTCGTTTCCATCCGTGACCCTCTTCCCTTGCTGCTGCCCCCAGGTTCTCAGCTTCCTTGCTTCCATGGCTCCAGTACCATCCGCAACCTCAAGGAGAGGTTCCACATGAGCATGACTGAGGAGCAGCTCCAGCTGCTGGTGGAGCAGATGGTGGACGGCAGCATGCGGTCTATCACCACCAAACTCTACGATGGCTTCCAGTACCTCACCAACGGCATCATGTGACATCCTCCTTCTCAGGCCCCGGAGCAGTGGGGGACTCAGGGGACCCTCCCTGAGAAGGCCCTTGTCAGAGAGACCCTAAACCAGGAAGCCCCACCCACCCAGCCATCCACCAAGGGAAATGGAAGGCAAGAAATACAGAGGATCATGTGGTAACTGTAGAGCTTGCCGGGGGGTTGGGAGAACCAGCCGTGGGGTCCAGACTTGCTGGGGCTTCCCTACCACCCCCCACCAGCTGTGTCAGTATTACCACCTGACAGACTCCAGGGCTCAATGCTCTCCAGAGAACAGAAGTGATAAATGTGAGGGACACTGGGGCCTTTCTTCTCCTCACTAGGGTTCGAGAGGTTCTTTCGGCAGGCCATCCTCTTAATGTGTCCTGGGTCCCAGGAAGGAGAAAAGAGTAGGTTCTTGGTACTAAGGACTTGATCCTGTGGTTGGCCTTTGGCCATGCTGCTGCCCAACTCTGTCACCTCCCAGGGACTGACCCCTAGCCCGAGCTCCCCTTGGTAGGTGGGCTTTGGCATAAGGTCCTGCACTTGCTGAGGTTCCCCATCCCAGGAGTGAGGAAGGGAATAATCACAGCCCCTCCAGTCTGAGGGTATTGGCCAAGCCGTGGGGAATTCCTTGCCCTTATCCTTTCCCCACACCCAGGGAAATAGCTCTCAATTTTTTATTTTTAATTTTTGTTTGAAATAAAGTCCTTAGTTAGCCATCTGTGTCATTTCTGAGTTGTATTTTTTTTCAGGGGTAGGGAGTGAACAGATGCCTCAGTGTCCAGGATACAAAAGGCACCACACAGAACGAAGTGGAGGAAGATTGCTTTTTCCCTGCCTGTCTCAGTCAATACCACTTCCCTGAAGAAGGGCCTTCCCAGCTTTGTCACTCACCCCCTCCCAGACACGTCCACATTGTCTAAGTCACATAAAAAGAGGCGCTTGAATGGGGATTAAACCACGAGCAGTTTTAATGGTCTGGTTTTCTCCTTCCCATTTCCCCACTGTTTGTTAGTATTATTACTACAAGAATAAAGGATTCCTGAGAGCCTGTCCCCTCCTCTCCCTGGGACCCCCCACTAGACAGGACTCGTCTCCACCAACCTCCCCCCACCCCGCCCCGGATTTCTGGGGAAAAAAAAAAAAATAAGTGAAAGGCACTGCAGGGGTGGAGGGCTTGAGTGCCAGGGAGTCTCAGGGGGGCACTAGGGCAAGGCCAGGGCTGCCATCTGTGCCCACAGGGGTTGAGGAGAGTGCCCCTGACCACCCCAGCATTGGGCCTTCTCGTCCTCCCACCCCCCCCGTCCCACATGGGGGGGCTGCAGCAAGAAAATAATTAGTGTTGGGCTCAGAAAGAAGGAATGGAGGACCCACTCTACTAGGACCCAAGGGCCAAACCCAAGGCAGGAACCTCAAATAACTACCATTCTCAAAAGCTTGTCCTTGGGGGTTAGCGGGAGAGGAGTTGAACAAAACATGAATTCTAATGGCACTCCCCAGCCCAGGGACCAGGCAGCAGCAGTGACCCAGGCTCCCAAGGAAGAGGGAGGGGGCTAGTGAGTCCAGGCCTGGGCCCTAGTTGTCCCCACTGCCCCCTTGCCGAGCCCTGATGAATGCCATGCCGTGTGTGCGGAAATGGGTCTTGAGGTTGAGAGGGCTGTCGCAGCTCTTGCCACAGACCTTACATGTCAGTGGGCCTCCAGCAGCTGGCAAGGGTGAATCTCCCCCCTCTGGGTCAGACCTGGAAGGAGGGGCAGTTTCTTCCTCCCCATCCCCCAGGCCCAGGGCACTGGCACTCCCCACACCCCGTTTCTTCTTGTGGCTGATGAAACGGTGCCGGCTCAGGGAGCCAGGCGAGGCGAAACACAAGCCGCAGTCGAGGCACTGCTGGGCACCGCCATCCACCCTCAACCCCGCCATGAGGCTCTGCTCCGCTGAGCTGCTGCTCCGGTAGTGCAGGGGGCCGTGGCCTCCTGCCCCGGGGCCGCCCCTGGGGGACTTGGCTGGAGGTGTCGTGCTGTCAGGCTCCTCACTGCAAGAGTCAGAGGACTGGCGGCGTTTCCGTCCCGGCCCCTGGAGAAGAGAGTGAAGAAACCGGGCCTCCCGTCACCCCCCACCGTCCCTGGCACCCCTGCCCAGCTTCCTGAGGCCTCGGCTATAACCGCGCAGGCTCCTGCTCCCAAAGCCCTCATGCAGCAGGGTGGGCCTCTGCCTACCTGGGCTCTGGCACCAGGGCCCCGAGCCAGGGTGTTCCCCCGGCCAGGGGACTGGGCCCCGAGCGGCAAGCCATGCCGGACCTGGACGTGTTTCTCCAGGATCAGGCGGCTGCTGAAGGTGCGTTTTCCCTCTGTGCAATACCTAAAGGGGAGAGCGGGCGGGGTGGGCTCCAGCGGCACAGCCCAAAGACCAAGGCTCGTGGCTTGAGCAGAGGGAGGCCTCAACCGTCAGTCCACTCAGACCTAAGAGGCAGGTGGGAAGGTACTTTGGGGAACCAGGGTTGGGGGCACCCTGCCGGACAGAAAAGAGGAAGGGGGCCAGGGGGTAAGGGTTACCTGCATGGGTAAACTCGCTTGATACCCTCGTGATTGACCCTGACGTGGCGCCTCAGGCTGGGGGCGGAGCAGAAGGAGCGCTCACACAGGCGGCACGGAAACTTCTTCACTGACTAGGAGAGCAGGGGTTGGGGGTCTCAGCCAGGCTCCATGCAGCACCCCGGCTCCACTGCCACACAGGTCAATCCCAATGCTGCCCCTCCAGCCCATCTTGCTCCCCAGGGGCACCCCACTCACCTTGCCATGCTCCTTCTTCATGTGACCCACATACTCGTCACGCTCAGGGAACCAGGAGTGACAAAGGCCACAGGTCCAGCCTCCAGGGCCCCCACCCCCGCCCTTGACGCCTTTGCTCCCCAGTTCTCGCCGGGGCCGTTTGGTTGGGCGAGGGGGCTCAGGGGAACTGGGCAGTTCTTCCTCTTCTGAGGATGAAGAAGACTCCTCAGTAGGGGCAGCTGCTCCTCCCCGAGACACAGCCAGCTCCTCAGGCTCAGTCTTGGGGGTCAGAAGGGCACCCCCGGCCCCTTTCCCAGGAGTCTCCTCCCCCGAGCGCCCAGACTGATGTGTGTTCTGTGAGAGGGAGACAAGGGGGGATGGCTGGTGTGGGAGAGGACCTGGCTTTGCCAGAGTCCTGGCTCCTCCCCTGCTCCCATTTCTGGAGGCGTCCCCGGTCAACACAGCTGGGCAACCCCACCTCCATCCCTCGACCCCTGTACCTTGAGATGTTCCAGCATGGTCCTTTTTTGGGCAAAAAGCAGAGGACAAGATGGGCACTTAAAGACGCTGACACGCTGGGGCAGCAAGTGCTGGTCGAAGTGCGAGGAGAGGAGGGGTTTGTGAGTGAAGACTGTGTCACACATAGCGCACTTGTAGATCATCCTGGGCGGGTGGAGAAGACAGTGCAGACGTCCTGCCCCATCGAGGCCCAGCCCCCTCCACCCGCCCCTCCTCACGCTCCCTCCCCAGGTCTCACTTGGCCTGCTGCGTGTGGAAGCTAGGATGCTGGGTGTAGAGGTGGGCGTGAGCGCTGGGTGCAGACTTGAAGGCCATAGGGCAGATGGGGCACTTGTGGAAAACCTCGCAGTGTGACGTCTGGATGTGGGACTTGATGGAGTTCACACCCCCAAACACCACTGCACAGCTGGGGCACCTTGGGGAGTAAGTAGGAGGCACCGTAGTGAGCTGCGGGCACCTCCACGGCCACCTCCAACCCCACACTCATTCACGGGGGCTGGGTGGACTCTAAGGAGTTAATCAGCGGTGGAACCCAGGCAACTGGAGGACGGAGGGAGCTGCAGCACCCAGTTCCCCAAGGGAGGCCTGCGGGGCAGAGAGGCAGAGCTGATGCTCCGGAGGGGGCCCCGCCTGCTCCCTCTCCGTGGGGAACGAAGGGAAGGCAGAGAGCGCCCTGACTGCATTTGCTAACACACTGGGGCTGAGTGATTCAACAGGAGAGATGGGGCTCACCTCTGTGAGGCCATCTGAAAGGCTGGTCCCAGGAGCCACGAGACCACCAAGTACAGGAGGAAAAGTGTTGAGGGACTATGGGGAGGAGAGATGGGAGGCACCTGTATCCTACGCGACGAGAGAAATGCAGACAGGCCTCCCGGAGGTGGGTCTGAAAATTGGCTTGGAGAAAGTTGCCTCCACACTCAGGGCAGACGTGGGGAGGTCGGTTCTTATGCATGCGCTGGTGGGCGCTGAAGCTGCAGCGATTGGGGAGCATCATGGGGCAAGTTGGGCACACCTGTCGAGTGAGTTAAAACCAGGTGAGTCTGTGAGGAGTGGCCTGTCCCCCATTCCTTCTCCTAACCAAGCCCCCACACCTTCCTAGATCCCGTCCCCATGGCATCTGGCTGTCCCCATCCCAGGGAGGGGCTGGGAAAAGTAACTCACATTGCTGGTGGCGCCAGGGGCGGGGGGCCCGAGCTGCTGGAAGTGGGCAGCCATGCCGGCCTTGTCCCGGCACTGCTCCTTGCACTCCAGGCAGCGGAAGCAGGTGTAAGCAGAGGTGGCAGGGGCGGCAGGCGGCTCGGCTGAGAGTGGCAGCACAGGGGCCTCAGCGGCAACTGCAGTAACGGCGGAGGAGGTGACGGCCCCGTCACCCTTGCCCAAGGCAGGCAAGGCTGGAGGTCCGAGGGCAGGTGGGACAGCCAGCAGGGGCGTGATGTCCGGCTGCCCCACCATCTGGTCCAGGGCCACCGGCCTCATGACCAGGTGTGAGCACTGCATGACGAGCCCCTTGTCCTTGTGCTCACGGGCATGCAGCAGCAGGCTGCACTTGTTGAAGAAGACTAGGCGGCGGGCACAGTGGTTGCAGGTGACCTCGATGCGCATGCTCCGGCGGTCATAGTGTCGCGCCAGGCTCTTCTCCAACGAGAAGGCGTCCCCACACTCGAGGCAGCGGTAGCCCGTGGGCGGCAGGGCCAGCCCGGCCTCAGCCGGTGGACTCAGGTTTGGCCGGTAGGCAGGCAGCAGGTTCTTGCTGTTGAGGATCTTGTTGAAGGCCTCCACCAGGCTGGACTGGGTCCGTGAGATCACCGTGCCACCCCCTGCCCCCGGCCCGGTGGCCGGCTTAGAGGGCTGCACCATCACCACCGAGGCACCGTTCACCTTCTGCCCCCCGGACCCCAGCCCTGCCCTCCCCTCAGCCTTGGGCAGCGCTTGGGGCACCAGACCCAGCACATTCTTAGCCATCGTCTTAGGGCTGGGGGCAGTGCCTCCAGGCAGAACCACGGCTTTGCGGGCCACACTGGCTGCCATCAGCATGGCAGTGCTTGCGTTCTGGATGGTGGCCACGGGCAGCACGGTGCCCTTCAGCCTTGTGCCATCACCCAGCTGGACACTCACCACCTTTGGACCCTCAGGGGTCGGGGTTGCGGGGGACAGCTTGAGGAGGCTAGCCTCTGCCAGGAAGCCCCCTTCAGGCAAGGGGGCAGGGGGATCAGGGTCTGAGGGGACCCGGGTTACAGTCCTTGTGATATTCCCGCAGGATGTTTTAATGGTCTTAATCCGTACCTTGAGGGGCCTAGAGGAGCTGGAGGAGGCAGGGGAGTCATTGCTGTCCTCATCTGCAGCCTCGGCTCCACTAGAGGGACTCTGGGGACTTCCTGGGGGAGACTTGTCCACTGGTCCCTCATCCTCTTCTTCCTTTAGGGGCTGACAGCTGGGCACTTTAGGGGAGGCAAGAGGGCTCTGGTGCCCTGGAGACTTCTTGAAGAAGGACACCGCTGCAACCCGGGAAGGGGAGACACTGGCAGGGACGACCGTGGCCTCAGGGCTAGAGCCTGAGCCTGGGAGGCTCTGGGGATGAAGAGGGCTGCAGCTTTCCTGCTTCAAGGCCCCCAGCAGTGGGGGAGAACCAGGAGGCAGCAGGGCTGGGCCATTCTCCCGGGCCAGCTCAAAGGGAGAGGAGAAAGGAGGTGGGGTCATGGCCCCTTCCCGAGGTGGGGAGGGCGCAGAGGGAGGAAGGGGATCAGGGTGCTCCCCTGGCTCAGGCCCAAAATGAGCAAAGAGGTCCAGGGGAGCTTTGCCTTCCATGGATTTTTCTTTCCAGGTACCTCCACTGGGAGGAGCTGGAGAGTGCGGGGTTCCTGGAAGGGATGGCTCAGGGCCCCCAAAACCATTTTGCATCAGACGAGGTCCCACAGACCCTTCCTTAGTCACTCCCCCAGCCCGGGCCCCTTCCCCTCCTGAACTCCCAGCCAGGGACTCCGACTGCTCAGGACACACAGTGTTCTTGACAATGACGCTGACTGCTGAGACGTCTGGTGGTGGCATGCCATGGTCAGAGGCCTGGGCGGGCAAGCCAGGGCCATCCCCGGCAGCTGCTGCTGTTGCTTCTCCAGATTCACCTCCTATAATGGGTTCTGGCTTCCCTGGGCCTCCTGGCCCCTCATTTTCTTCTGGCCCAGAGTGTATGGCTTCATTTGCATCAATGTCAGGGATGTCAAAGGCAGCAAGGAGGTCATCAAAATCAGGGGTCTTCATGTCCCCCATGGCAACAGGTCCCAGACCTGAGGAAAACAGGAAAAAGAGAGACAAACTGAGACCTCTGGAAGCAGGAACGCTGGACCGCCTCCCTCAAGACCTCCAAATTCATCCGCTCTCAGAACCCACACACACTCTGACTTGGGTACACCTCCACCATAGTGCAAATCCTAGAGAGCTGGTGGAGGCACCTGTTTTACCAAACCCTAAAATTGAAAGGAATGTAGTATGCACTTTCCAGGGAGGACACCAAAATCCAGAGAGAGCAAAGGAAAAGAGACTTCTCAGAAATACAAATAAAAGGGACTTCCCTGGTGGTCCAGTGGTAAAGAATCCACCTTCCAACGCAGGGGACGCGGGTTTGATCCCTGGTCAGGGAACTAAGATCCCACATGCCGTGGGGGCAACTAAGCCCGCGTGCCACAAATACTGAGCTTGTACGCCTCAACTAGAGAGCCTGCAGGCCGCGAACTGCAGAGCCCACGTTTTCTGGAACCCGCGCACCACAACTACAGAGCCCACGCACCCTGGAGCCTGCGTGCCACAACTAGAGAAAAGCCCACACACTGCAACGAAAGATACGTGCCTCAACAAAGATCCCACATGCCGCAACTAAGACCTGGCGCAGCCAAAAATAAATAAAATAAATAATAAATAAATCTTAAAAAAAAATACAGATAAGAGATAAGGGAGTAGAGATGGAGGGAGTTCAGTGAGCATCTTAGTTGAAACCACTTCAACCCCTCCTGTGCCCAGCACAGGATCAGTTAATCAATACTACTATTAAGGAGGAGGATGTACATGATGCTCTAAGTTTAAGGGCTCATTCATGGCAGCATGGGATCCATTCATATTCTTCATGGATCTTCTGGGGGTCCACAGAGATCTGAAAGGCCATGTGTACAAAGGGGCATGTGACTTAAGACAAGATGTAAGAATTGATTCTAGTTCCAGCCTTATCAATGGCCTGCTGTACAAGCAAGTTACTCTACCGCCTTACTTTTGCTGTCTGAAAGAGTGGACAAGTAATCTATATATCATAGGGTTATTCTGAGCATGATATGAATCATAAACATGACAGCCAGAACCCAGAGTATGATTTATTATTACAGCTAGGACAACAAGGATATGCCAAGCCGAAAAGAAGCTGGGAGGGAATAAGCACTGGAAACCTAGGGCTGGGGTCAGAGACAAGAGTCAGGGGTCATGTAAGCTCAAGTCTGGGCCACTTGGGGTCATTACTGGCACCTGGAGATCTAGCTTGGTTAACAGGGCGAAGTGGGCTCAGGGAAGTTACCCAAGAGACCAAGACGGAAAGAATAAGACACAGGAACAGAAAGAGACAAAGAGAAAAAACGGGAAAACCATAACAGCAGTCTGGTCACAAGGGCCCCAGCCTAGGCCTCTCCTGTCACAAACACCTGCTGCTCGCTCACCTACCTTCCCAAGAGTGCCTGGCCCCTCCTAGCCAACCCCTCCTCCTTCCCTCCCTCCCTCCTTCCCCATCTTGCTCTCCCAGGGCTGAAACTCCAGGGTATGAGCTTATCCAGCACAGCTGCCTCAACCGGGAAAAGCCAGGCCCCTCACCCCTGTCATTTCTGCTCTGAGCTCCTCACCCCAGTTTATCCCCAACTCACACTCCTCACCCTTTTCATTTTCCTTTGGCAACAGTGGCCCAGGAAGTCTCACCCAACCCCCATTTGTCCCAGTACAAAAAAAAAAAAAAAGGTCCCACAAGACTTATGTGGCACTAAACCAACAAGAAGGCCAGCCTAGAGCTTGTGGGGGACCCAGGTGTGTTCCTTACCCATTTCTCCCCACAAGTGTTTCTATATCTAGGAAGAAGCAACTGAAAAAGTCTCTTTCCCTCCACATTCCCTGCCCTCAAGGCAAGCCATTTCCCAGGGCCAATTCTCTCACCTCTTTCCAGCCTTTAGACTGTAACTGGAGATAGTCCCAGCAGGTGGCAGCTGGCATTGCTGGGACCAAGATGGGGGTGGAGGGAGAGGGTACCAACTAGAGGAAGAACGAAAGGGGAGTGCTCCTCTCATCCCCCTCTACTTAATTTACAGGATCTGGGTTTAAACAAAGCCCTCCACCCCTTGCCTCTGCCCAGCTGGATCGCTAGGGCCCTCCCCTGGCCGGCTCCCTCCCGACGGCGAGAGACCAGAGCTACCTTCCGCTCAGGCCCTCAGAAAAGTGGGCTGGTGGAGCACAGATCAGTGGGGACTATGAGAAAACATCTGCAAACTTGCCTCCCCCAAGCAACTCCCCCTTTGGCGTCCAAGTGACTTAGAGGTCATCGGAGAGCCAGGAGCAGACAGTAGATCAAGCAGCGCAGCTCAAGGCCGAAGAGGCTTCCCCGCCCCACGGCTCAGGCCTTTCTGCGGCTGCTGCGCCCTGTCTCTTGGGCTCCAGCCCCCCTCCTTCCCTCTGTTCTTCCCCAAAAGCCAAAGGAAGGGGCTGAACAGGAAGAGGGTGAACTGGCCTGGGTCGGGTGGGGGCTCCGCGTCCCTTTCCCTGGCCCGGGGCCTGCTGCGCAGAGGAGGGCGAGGGGCCGGGGGCGATTAGGCGGCCGCCAAGCTGGGCAGCGGCCGGAATTAAGCCCCTGCCATCTGCCGAGGACCGGCGCGGGGAGCATGTCCAGGGTTGCGGAAAGGGGGCGGGGTGTACATGGGAGAAGCCAGAGGGGAAACTGAGGCGCGCCGCGCTTTTCTAGCTCTCACCAGCGTGCTAAGGGAAGGACGGGCCTTGGCCAGGCCAGGCCCTCGGGGAGCTACCGCGCAGCACCTCCCGGCCCAAGACTACAGCGGAGCAGGAAAGGTGTGGAAAGAGAGTAGTGGGGAGGGAACAGTTTTTGCCAGACTCGCAGCTCTCCAGCCGGGGTCCGTCCCAACTCCGACCTCCTCCCCTCCCTCCCTGCGCAGCGTCCTCCCCCCGAGGGCTCCCGAGGCTCTCTCGAGACTGGGGAGGAATCGGAAGGCACGCCGCGGCCTGGGGCACGAGCCTGGGTCCCGTCCGGGCCCGGACGCTGACCCGTGCCCAGTCGGGGTGCAGGCTCCGCTCCGGCCTGGCCCAGTTCCCCCGCCCCCACCCCCGGACACGGACACCATTTTAGGTCGCGACATCCCGCAGCTTCCAGTCCCCGGGCCGCGCTTCGGACGCCTCTCGGGCTGGGGGCGCCAGGAGTTGGGGACCCCGACCCCCCCTCCACGTTTACCCTGCTAGGGGCTGTGCTTTCAACAGGCTAGGAGTTTCGCCCACGTGCCCCAAGGAATGGGGGCGACGTCGGGGCCCCGGTAGAAGCCATCCCGGGGGGCGGCGCGGAGAGGGGGTAGTTGACCAAGTGGGGGAGGGGTGGGGGTATTTACCCGCCCCCCCAGGGGGCGGGGCCAAAGGCGGGTATTTACCCCAGGCACGCTTACTTGTTCCGCTCCCAGTGCGGGCCGAGACCCGGCGGTCTCTTCCCTGCTCCAGTCGCTGCTGCCGCCGCCGCCGCTGCCGCCGCCGCCCTCCCCACGACCGCCGCTACTTCCTGCTTCTCTCCCGTTCAGCCTCCCCCTCCCTCAGCTCCCTTCGCGTTCCAGGTCTGGGCTGCCCGCTTTCGCACTCTCCATTGGCCAATACCCCCGTCGTTCAGTACTGCGCCCCGCCCAGCTCCGTACTGGGTTGGTCTTAAGTACTGCCGCTCGGAAACAGCTAGGCACAGGCTTCCCAGCCTCATTGGGCAAGAAGCCTAGTCCTTCTGGAGAAGCTTCTTCCCATTGGTTGCGCCGGGGCCCACTGCCCCATCTGTGCATCTCAAAAATGATTGGCCTCCGCCACTGTCGTTTAAAAAGAAGCCAGTCTGATTCCCTGCTTTCCTACAGGAGGAGGTGACTCTCCCAGGTGTGTCTCCGCCCCCTCACTCCCTATTGGCCGCGATCCCTGAAGCCTGCAGTTCACTTATGCAAATTTAGAGAACTCTCTGCTTCTATTTGTTGGGCAGGTTGAGGAGAACCGCGTTGGCCCCGAGTGGAGCCCGGATGTGTTGATCCATTTGCGGTGTTTTCTCAAGCTAAACCCCAATGTCTGTCATGCCGTGCAGCAGTCACAGAATGGGACGTCACCGAAAGCACCACGTCATCTGGTTGACCATTTCCTCGTGGTTTTCCCACTGTCTAAATCGTCATATAATCTGAATGGATGGGGTCCTCGCACGGGTTAGCTCCTAGGCGATGGCGTCACCCACTGCTCCTCCCTCTGCAGGAGGGCTTGTAGCGGGGGCGGGATTTGGAGTGTGGAAGGCACCGGCACCTGAAGCCTGGGACTGGCTTGCAGACCGGAAGTAGGGGAGAGGTGACGTTAGCGTGCTGGCGTGGCCTGGGCTATTTCCAAAGGGATCTTAAAGCGGCATTGTGGAACGCTTCCTAAGCACGGGGATGGGGGAGGGGGAAACCCGCCCAGTGTCCATTACCCATTTAAGAGTTCTCCTTTCCCCGCCCCCAGCACGGGGGTAGGGGGTGGAGTCGAGGCCGGTTTTCCCGCGCTTTGTTGTCCCGCCCCCTGGAGGCGGGGGAAGGGGAGGGAATGCTAGGAAATTGAGTTACCTTGATACTCTAATCCGCAAGCGCTTGCAGAGTTCGTCTGCAAATCCACCGTGCCAGCTCTCGCACACCCTAGCCGGCCGGCGAGCCTGCACATCCTGCCTTGCACACAGCCGCTGACAACCTGGATGTTGTTATTAAGGTGGTTCTGTTACCCTGTCCAGGACCCCTGGACCCCGGACACTCTGGCGCGCCCTGAGAGTTTACGTGGGTAATAGCGACTGTATTGAGGTGTGAATCAGAACCTCTGGATGGGAATGTTGGGGCCACCACTTATCACATGGTTCCATCGGACAAGTCGTTCAACCTCCCCGAACCAGTTTTTTCATGGATACAATTGGGATCATAATGCCCACCAGACATGATTGTGAGGATTTCAAGCGTTTAGAATGTAAAAGTGCTTTGTAAAGCGATGGGCAAATGGGATTAGTGCCCCCCTTTCCGGCGCCGTCTTTCTCAAGGTTGCCTGCAATTGCTCCAGCTCAGGGCGCCTCGTCCACCTCTAAACAGCTAACTAGAATCGCATACTGGATGTAGCCAGCCGGCATTCCATTCTCATCTCCTTCTCTGAGTCTTCCTGTATGGAGCCATAATTACTACTCATATACACGCACTATGTGTGGGACCTATTATGAGAATTTATGTATAGTAACTCATTTAATCGTTACCAAAACCCTGTGAGGGAAGTGCTATTATTAGCTCCATTTTACTGAGCAGGAAACTGGCACAGACAGGTTCGGTTAGGTCACTTGCCCAAGGTCGAAGGCAGTGGAGTTGAAATTCTTAAGAGTGCAGACAGCTAAACACTTTTTCACATATTCCCTTGCCAGGAGGGTTCTGGATAGGTTTGTTCTTCAATTAGATACACTAACTGTATTTAAGAAATATTTTAGTTCAACTAATACTTCTTGAGCACCGTCTATAAGACACTGTTGTGGGCACTGGGGATACAGCAGTGAACAGAACAGACAAGAATCCCTGTCCTTATGATACATACATTCCTGTGACAAGACCATAAATATGATAAGTGACAAATATACAGAACCATGTAAGAAATTGCCCAGGAGAAAAATAAAGCAGGGCTATCAAGCCATGAAAAGACATGGAAGAACTTTAAATGCACATTGCTAAGTGAAAGAAGCTAATCTGAAAGGGCTATATACTGTATGATTCCAACTATGAGACATTCTGGAAAAGGCAAAACTATGGAAACAATAAAAAGATCAGTAGTTGCTAAGGTTTTGGGTGGAGCGAGGGATGAATGGGTGGAGTATAGGGGATTTTTAGTGTAGTAAAACTATTCTTGGGACTTCCCTGGTGGTGCAGTGGTTAAGAATCCACCTGCCAATGCAGGGTACACGGGTTCCATCCCTGGTCCAGGAAGATACCACATGCCACGGAGCAACTAAGCCCACGCGCCACAACTACTGGGCCCGCGCACCTAGAGCCCGTGGTCCACAACAAGAGTAACCACTACAATGAGAAGCCCGCGCACCGCAATGAAGAGTAGCCCCCGCTCATAACTAGAAAAAGCATGCAGGAGCAAAAACCCAAGGCAACCAAAAATAAATTAATTTAAAAAAAAACTATTCTTTATGACACTGTAATAGTTGTTACATGACATTATACATTTGTCAAAAGCCCTAACGTAAGATATGGACTTTAGTTAATAATATACCAATATTGATTCATTAATTGTAACAAAAGTACCACTAATACAAGATGTTAATAACAGGAGAAACTAGGGGAAAGGAAGCATATGGAAACTCTCTGTAATTTCTGCTCAACTTTTCTATAACCTAAAACTGCTCTAAGAAATAAAGCCTATTAATTTTTTTTAACTGTGAAAAAGCAAAGCAGGGAAGGAGGACAAGACATGTGAGGAGGGGTGCAATTTTAGATAGGGTAGACAGTGAAGGCCTTTCTGAGAAGGTGGCATTTAAGTAAAGGCTGAAAAGTTGTGAATGAGCCATGCAGGTATCTGGAACAAGAACATACCAGGAAGAGGGAACAACTACAAGGTTTTGAGGTGGGAGCGTTTTCCAAAGAGGTAAGGGGGTGGGAGGAGTGGATCAGATCATGGGATGCTTTGGGGGTTAATGGAAGGACTTTGGCTTTCTCTCAAAGTAAGATGGGAAGGTGACAAATAACATGGTGGCCTGACTTACCTTTTTTTTTTTTTAATAAATAAATAAATTTATTTTTTTATTTTTGGCTGTGTTGGGTCTTCGTTGCTTTGCATGGGCTCTCTCTAGTTGTGGCAAGTGGGGGCTACTCTTCATTGTGGTGTGGTGCGTGGGCTTGTCATTGCAGTGGCCTCTCCTGTTGCAGAGCACGGGCTCTAGGCATGTGGACTCAGCAGTTGTGTCACGCAGGCTCAGTAGTTGTGGCTCGCGGGCTCCGGAGCGCAGGCTCAGTAGTTGTGTCACAAGGGCTTAGTTGCTCCGTGGCATGTGGGATCTTCCTGGACCACAGATGGAACCCATGTTGTGTCCCCTGCATTGGCAGGCGGATTCTTAACCACTGCGCCACCAGGGAAGTCTCCTCACTTACCTTTTAAAAGGGTAGGATGTGGGGTACAAGAAAAAGAAGCTCAAAAATTTGGGGCCTGAGGAAGTAGAAGAATGATGTTACCATTTCCTCAGCTGGGAAGACTGCAGGAGAAGCAGGTTCTGGGGTAAGTTCAGCAGCTCAACATATATATATTCATTCATAAATACTTAAGAATAAACGTGACCAAGGAGGTGAAAGACTTATATGCTGAGAACCATAAAAGATTAATAAAGGAAACTGAAGATGATTCAGAGAAATGGAAAGATATCCCATGCTCTTGATTGGAATAATTAATATTGTTAAAATGGTCATACTACCCAAAGCAATCTACAGATTTAATGCGATCCCTATCAAATTAAGCATGACATTTTTCACAGAACTAGAACAAACAATCCTAAAATATATATGGAACCATAAAAGATCCAGAATTGCCAAAGCAATCCTGAGGAAAAAAGAAAAGAGCTGGAGGCATAACCCTCCCAGATTTCAGACAATACTACAAAATTACAGTAATCAAAACAGCATGGTATTGGCACAAAAACAGACATATATATCAAAGGAACAGAATAGAGAGCCCAGCAATAAACCCACATACCTACGGTCAATTAATCTTCCACAAAGGAGGCAAGAGTATACAATATGCAACACCACCTTCTCTTCAGCAAGTGGTGTTGGGAAAGCTGGACAGCTGCATGTATATCAGTGAAGTTAGAACACACCCTCACACCATACACAAAAAAAAACTCAAAATGGCTTAAAGACTTAAATACAAGACATGACACCATAAAAATCCTAGAAGAGAACAGAGGCAAAACATTCTCTGTCATAAATCTTACCAGTGTTTTCTTAGGTCAGTCTCCTAAGGCAGTAGAAATAAAAGCAAAAATAAACAAATGGAACCTAATCAAACGTATAAGCTTTTGCACAGCAAAGGAAACCATAAACAAAATGAAAAGACAACCTACAGACTGGGAGAAAATATTCGCAAATGATGCAACTGACAAGCGTTTAATTTCCAAAATATACAAATAGCTCATACAACTCAATAACAAAAAAACAAACAACCCAATCCAAAAAATGGATGGAAGACCTAAATAGACATTTCTCCAAAGAAAACATACAGATGGCCAACAGGCACTTGAAAAGATGCTCAACATTGCTAATTACAGAAATGCAAATCAAAGCTATAATGAGGTACCACCTCACACTGGTCAGAATAGCTGTCACTAAAAAGTCTACAGAGACTTCCCTGGTGGCACAGTGGATAAGATTCCACGCTCCCAATGCAGGGGGCCTGGGTTCGATCCCTGGTCAGGGAACTAGATCCCACATGCATGTCACAACGAAGAATTCGCATGCCACAACTAAGGAGCCTGCCTGCCACAACGAAGGAGCCCATGTGCTGCAACTAATGAGCCGGCGATTCATGACTAAGACCTGGCACAAGCAAAATAAATAAATAAATAAAAAATTTTTAAATGTTTACAAATAACAAATGGAGAGGGTGCAAAAAAAAGGGAACACTCCTACACTGTTGGTCGGAATGTAAATTGGTGCAGCCACTATGGAAAACAGTATGGAGGTTCCTCAAAAATCTAACAATAGAGTTGCCATATGATCCAGCAATCTCACTTCCAGACATATATCCAGACAAAACTATAATTTGAAAAGATACATGCACTCCAGGGTTCATAGCAGCACTATTTAAAATAGCCAAGATATGGAAGTAACCTAAATGTCCATCGAGAGATAAATGGATAGAGAAGATGTGATATTCAAAAAACGAAGATGTGGTATATATATATATATATATAATGAAATAATGCCATTTGCAGCAACCCGGATGGACCTAGAGATTATCATACTAAGTGAAGTGCCAAAAAGAGAAAGACAAATACCATATGATATCACTTACATGTGGAATCTAAAATATGATAGAAATGAACTTATTTACAAAACAGAAACAGACTCACAGACATAGAAAACAAAGTTATGGTTACCAAAGGGGAAAGGGAGTGGGGGAGGGATAAATCTGAAGTTTGGGATTAGAAGATACAAACTATTATATACAAAGTAGATAAACAACAAGAATGTACTGTATAGCACAAGGAACCATATTCAGTATCCTGTAGTAAACCATAATGGAAAAGAATATGACAAAGAATATATATATAATATAAATACTATATATATATAGTACATATATATATATATAACTGAAGCACTTTGCTGTACACCAGAAACTAACATAACATTGTAAATCAACCATACTTTAATAAAAAAATAAAATAAAATCTGGGTCAGAGTGGATGAGATTACCAAGGGAATGTAGAGAAAAAGTCCAAGGACTGAGCCATAAGGAACTCTAAAGTTTAAAGGTCAGGGAGGTGAACAGAATCAGTAAGGAGACTGAGAAAGATCAAAGAGGAAGGAGGGAACCAGGAGAGGATTGTGTCCTTGAAGTCAAATAAAGAATGTTTCAAGGAGGAGGAAAGAATAATGACCTGTCAGATGCCACTAGAAGATCAAATAAGGTGAAGCCTGAGAACTGACCAATGAATTAAGCCAAATGGAGGTCATGGGTGATCATGATAAGAACAGATTAGGTGGATTGAGGGCAACAAAAACTTGCCTGTAGTGGGTTCAAAAGAATGGAGTAGGGCTTCCCTGGCGGCGCAGTGGTTGAGAGTCCGCCTGCCGATGCAGGGGACACAGGTTCGTGCCCCGGTCCGGGAGGATCCCACATGCCGCGGAGCGGCTGGGCCCGTGAGCCATGGCCGCTGAGCCTGCGCGTCCGGAGCCTGTGCTCTGCAATGGGAGAGGCCACAACAGTGAGAGGCCCGCGTACCGCAAAAAAACAAAAAAACAAAAAAAACAGGAGAATTATTTGAAAATCTGTTTAAGGAAGGGTGTATCCCTGGTCCACACAGCAATTTGACTGCTCCTTCTCCACCATAGCAGAAACCTGGAAGTTTATGCTCCAGAGAGGGCAGGAGTATTATTCTAAAAACAGGAGGACTGAAAGAACATTTACCTCCTATATTCTGAGAACCCCAGCCCTTTCCCCCAGCTCAGTACCCAGAACACTAGCAATCAGAACTATAGTCTCCAAGTAGGAGACTGGAATAGGTTTGCTTTGGAGAATCTGATCTAATGATACTTACACTGGGGGTTTCCCCAGGAAAAGACCTGGCCAGGTCATCCTACAGAGAACCTTACAGCTAACAGTTCCCCAAAAAGGCTCAAAAATATTGTCTCCCACACACCCTGAGAAAGTAAAACGTACCTGTGACTGAGACAGTGCAATTCTGGCCTGCCGTTCATCAAGCTGGGATAATAGACGCAGAAAGCCAGTAACGTTAAAAAGAAACACTATTTTTCCCAAGCTATGTAGCAGTAAAATTCATAACGACCCCTTTCTGTGACTACTGCTTTCTTACTCACTGAAAAATCTGTTCTCTAAAATCATAAACTATAAGAAACATTGCTCTTTGAAAGGATATCAGTAAGAATGAATCATTCTTCTTTTGCCTGAAGGATCCAAGTCACATTGAGACAGAGAAGCAGCCTTGATTTACAGCCCAGGTGCAGAGCTTTAAACAAGGGATTTCTGGACACAGTATTCTACATCAATGTTTACTTCATAATCCAGACCTGATATTAACCTCTTTACACAGATCCCTATTTACTTTGAACCTCTAAGAACTCTGCTTCATTTAAATTTCACCTAAGCTTCACCCTTGCCCCCAATCCTGCAGCACACATATCTTTTCCACTGTTTCATGAGATCTCATATTTCGCTCGGTCTGTGATCTCGCTCACTGCCACAGGACAATAAGCCCATCCTGGCCGTTAGCTGGTTGGGCTAGAACAACTCTCTCAAAGAAAACTGGAGGCTTTGGTCCACCAAAGCAAGAGTAAACCAAGAAGGAAGTCCAGTGGAATATGGGAAATAGGATGCAACACAGAGAAGAAGCCAGGAGAATCCCCAGCACGAGATCACAGGCGAGGTCACAGGGGAAAGGGCAAAGAGGCCAGAGAGGCTCCAGCAAAGAATCCCCAGGATGAGAGTGAAGGGGAATCACAGGAGAAAGTAAGATTAACTGATGCTTTCAGAGGAGATCTAGGCAGTTGGAGAAGAGTTTGGGGTCAATTAGTAATAGCTACAGAACAAAAAGCATTTCAAGCAAGAGAAAGTATCATATTGACTCATCTATGAATATCATTTGCATATTCAAAATAATGTAAATTGTGAATAGTCCTCTAACCAAAATTGTTACATAATTACATGGGGAAGATGGGGGAGGGAGGCGGAGGATCGAAACAGCTGAGTCTTTATCTTCCATTTTAGAAATCAGTGCATAATACTATTAAGTAAAAAATCAAGTAGTCACTACATGTTATATAGAGACATGATAAGAGATAATTAATAAGATAGCAGGTACGAGAGTTGAAGGTGGTTGCTTCTAGGTAGGAGGAAGTGGGGAGTGTGGGCCAGGAGGTGTTGTTTACAGGTATTATAACTGTTTAACTCCAAATTATGTGCATGTATAACTAAAAACAAAACTAAAATAGGAAAAGATAGAACTAAAATCTTGAGCATAACTGCATATTGGTTGGAAGGGATTGATTAAAGTTATTCTAATGTTTTTGTTTTGATATATTAATTGATTTTTTTTTTTTTTTTTCCACACAGTGCTGCATGCGGGATCTTAGTTCCCCGACCAGGGATTGAACCTGTGCATCCTGCAGTGGAAGCACAGAATCCTAACCACTGGACAGACAAGGAATTCCCTTAATTAATTTTGATTGTTAAATGTTCATGTTAAAATTTTTAATTTAAATATTAATGGAACCAGAGCGAGTAATTTCCAAACATGTAAGAAGAAAAAAAGAGAATAAGGGGTGAGAAACCTCAAATGGTCCAAAAGAAGACAGGAAAGGGGAAAAATAAATAAGAGAAAAATCTGGGCAGATGAAAAGCACCCAATTTTTTTTGTAGAAATGAATCCAGTGATAACATAATCACAATCAATATAAATGGAGTAAATTCTCCAGTCAAAATACATAGTTTGTTAGACTAAATAAAAATTAATATCCAGCTATATGTCGATTACAAGAGGTATAACTAAAACGTAAGAAAAAAGGTTAAAAGTAAAAGAACAGAATACATATATGTGCCAGGCAAATACTAAACAAACAAAAAAAACCCTGTGTAGATATATTAATATTAGATAAAATAAAATTTATGACTAAAAGTATGAACTAGAGATAAAGAGACCTGCCACATTGATATAAGTTTTAATTCACCACGAAGACATAATTATAAACCTATATTTCTTAATGATACAGCTTCAAATTTATAAAGGAAAACTGTCAGAACTCCCAGGAGAAATTGACAAATCCACTACAATTGTGGGAAATTTTAACATATTTCCCTCAGTTAATTGATGGATCAAGAAAAAAAGTGTTTTTCAGTAAGGATATAGGAGATTTGAACAACACAGTTAAAGGTTTGGCATATTGAACTTATCTAAAACCCTGCAGCCAATAATTGGGAGCACATATTCTTTTCTTGTACACGTACAACATTTTTAACAGATTTATTGAGGTATAACTGACATATAATAAGCTGCATGTATTTAAAATGTACAATATGATAAGTTTTGATTTAGTATACATCCATAAAACCATCACCACCATCAAGATAATGAACATACTCATCAACCCCAAAAGTTTACTCATGCCCCTGTTATCTTGGGTGGCAGCATAACCCGCTTAAATATTACATACACCACCTCTTGCAGCTAATTGTGACCATGTGACTACATTCTAACTATGTATGTAAACATAAAAAAGATGTGAGTAGTGTTTGCTGGATGGATCTTTCAGAAAACTCCTTGAAGGAAGGTCAGACATCTGGCATATACTCTCTTTAATTCTTTAGTCCTTTTTTCCCATCTCCCCTCTTTCTGTTTCCTGTCTAGAGCGATGATTGAAGGATCTTGTGATTTGGAGGCACACTGAGGATGGAAGCCACAGGCTAAGGATTGTAGAGAGACAGTTACAGGGAGTCTGAGAACCTGATGAATCCCTGAGGACACTACATCAGCCCTGAGCTGTCTACACCCAGACTTTATCACCTGTCAGGAAAAACTAACTTCCATCTAGTTTAAGTCTCTGCTATTTCCAGTCTCTGTAACAGACATAAATGCAATCCAAGTTGATACATAGTTGGTACTAGAAGTGGGGTAGTGCCTTAACAGTATCTAGAATGTGGCATTAGCTTAGGGGAAGTTTGTTGGGCAAGTGTGTAGGGAGGATCCACTCCTTTGCAGCCTGGAAAGCTGGCAACCCTCAGTATTTGCAAACCACTTGGTCAAATGGTTGCTCATTGTATCTTAGAAAGCCATTAAGAAGGACTTCCCTGGTGGCACAGTGGTTAAGAATCCACCTGCCATTGCAGGGGACACAGGTTCAAATGGAAGCAGTTCAGAATGGTAGCTGCTAAATAGTCACCCTGCCAGGATCTAACACTGTGGACCCAACCCTTTCTCAAGCACCTTCTATTAAGAGGTCTGTGCCTACCCAGTGCAAGACTCCCAGCAAAGACCAGATTAACAATGTTATCTTCCCCTTCAAACCCTGGGGAGTAATTAGGGAAGATGGTCAGAGCACAGAAACCAACATGCAGAATATGAATTTTTAGGCCTAATATGATGTGTAAGATCTTCGGCCATAGTAACTCATGCTTAAGAATTGACTGGAGGGCTTCCCTGGTGGCGCAGTGGTTGAGAGTCCACCTGCCGATGCAGGGGACACAGGATCGTGCCCCGGTCCGGGAAGATCCCACATGCCGCGGAGCGGCTGGGCCCGTGAGCCATGGCCGCTGAGCCTGCGCGTCTGGAGCCTGTGCTCCGCAACGGGAGAGGCCACAACAGTGAGAGGCCCACGTACCGCAAAAAAAATAAAAATAAATTAAAAAAAAAAAAAAAAAAAGAATTGACTGGAAGCTTACTAGTTATTTTAGGAAGCTATGTTAACAAAAACACACACAAAACCCATATCTGGCCTGCAACAGCTATGGCTGTAAGTTAAACATCCTGAACCTCCTACACAGAAGTGGCTCCCTCTAGAGGTGCTGCCAAAGCTGTGTAGCCCTTAGAGAGGGTGTCACCCACAGGGGCCTGTTCAGATGGGCCATGAGGGATGATGGACAAGACACCACCTAGCTGAGGACAGAGCAAGGGACCATGGGAAAGAGTGAGGATTTTCCCAGGGGGCAGAACCAGGGGAAGCCAGATAGACCAACCAAGGAACTTACTCCTGTGTTGGGGCAGGTGGTCCTTGACCCCCAGATTTGATATACACTGTTGTTCTGGTTATCTATTGCCACCTCAAAATTTAGTGGATTAAAATAACAATTATTTGTTGGGACCTAATCAAACTTATAAGCTTTTGCACAGCAAAGAAAACCATTAAAAAAAAAAAAGACAACCTACAGAATGGGAGAGAGTATTTGCAAATGATGCGATGAACAAGGGCTTAATCTCCAAAATATACAAATAGCTTATATAACTCAACAACAAAAAAACAAATAGGGGCTTCCCTGGTGGCGCAGTGGTTGAGAGTCCGCCTGCCGGTGCAGGGGACACGGGTTCGTGCCCCGGTCCGGGAGGATCCCTCATGCCGCGGAGCGGCTGGGCCCGTGAGCCATGGCCGCTGAGCCTGCGCGTCCAGAGCCTATGCTCTGCAATGGGAGAGGCCACAACAGTGAGAGGCCCGTGTACCGCAAAAAAAAAAAACAAAAGCAAAAACAAATAACTGGGGCTTCCCTGATGGCACAGTGGTTGGGAGTCCACCTGCCAAAGCAGGGTACACGGGTTCGAGCCCTGGTCCAGGAGGATCCCACATGCCCTAGAGCAACTAGGCCCATGTGCCACAACTACTGGGGCCTGAGTGCCTGGAGCCCATGCTCTGCAACAAGAGAAGCCACCACAATGAGAAGCCCACACACCACAACGAAGAGTAGCCCCTGCTCGAGGCAGCTAGAGATAAGCCAGTGCACAGCAACGAAGACCAAATGCAGCCAAAAATAAAATAAATAAAACAAACAAACAACGCAATCGAAAAATGGGCAGAAGATCTTAATAGACATTTCTCCAAAGAAGACATACAGATGGCCAGTAGGCACATGAAACGATGCTCAACGTCACTAATTATTAGAGAAATGCAAATCAGAGCTACGATGAGGTACCACCTCACACCGGTAAGAATGGCCATCATTATTTACTTATTTATTTTTGGCTGCGTTGGGTCTTTGTTGCTGTGCGCGGGCAGCGAGCGGGGGGCTACTCTTATTGCGGTGCGCAGGCTTCTCATTGTGGTGGCTTCTCTTGTTGCGGAGCACGGGCTCTAGGCGTGCGGGCTTCAGTAGTTGTGGCACTTAGGCTCAGTAGTTGTGGCTTGCGGGCTCTAGAGCGCAGTCTCAGTAGTTGTGGTGCACGGGCTTAACTGCTCCATGGCATGTGGGATCTTCCCGGACCAGGGCTCAAACCCGTGCCGCCTACATGAGCAGGCGGATTCTCAACCACTGTGCCACCAGGGAAGAGAATGGCCATCATTAAAAAGCCTACAAGGGGCTTCCCTGGTGGCTCAGTGGTTAAGAATCTGCTTGCCAATGCAAGGGACACAGGTTTGAGCCCTGGTCCAGGAAAACCCCACATGCCATGGAGCAACTAATCCCGTGCACCACAACTACTGAGCCTGCGCTCTAGAGCCCGCAAGAGCACGCGGCAACAAAGACCCAACACAGCCAAAAATAAATTAAATAAATAAAAGTCTACAGATAACAAATACTGGAGAGGGTGTGAAGAAAAGGGAACCCTCCTACACTGTTGGTGGAAATGCAATTTGGTGCAGCAATTATGGAAAACAGTATGGAGGTTCCTCAGAAAACTAAAAATAGAATTACCATATGATCCAGCAATCCCACTCCTGGGCATATACCTGAACAAGACTTGAATTCAAAAAGATACATGCACCCCTATGTTCACAGCAGCATTATTCACAGTAGCCAAGACATGGAAACAACCTAAATATCCACCGACAGGAATGGATAAAGAAGATGTGGTACATATATACAATGGAATACTATTCAGCCATAAAAATGAATGAACTAATGCCACTTGCAGCAACATGGATGGACCTAGAGATTATCACTTACTAAGTGAAGTAAGTCAGAAAGAGAAAGACAAATACCATATCATATCACTTACATGTGGAATCTAAAATACAGCACAAATGAACTTATCTATAAAACAGGAACAGACTCACAGACATAGAGATCAGACTTGTTGTTGCCAAGGGTGGGGAGGGAGGGAGGGAGAGGGATGGGCTGGGAATTTGGGGTTAGTAGATGCAAGCTGTTACATCTTTTTAAAATTTAATTAATTAAATTTTTGCCTGTGTTGGGTCTTCCTTGCTGCGCGCGGGCTTTCTCTAGTTGTGGCGAGCGGGGGCTACTCTTTGTTGCAGAGCCCGGGCTCTAGGTGCACGGGCTTCAGTAGTTGTGGCACGTGGGCTCAGTAGCTGTGGCTCGCAGACTTTAGAGCGCAGGCTCAGTAGCTGTTGCACACAGGCTTAGTTGCTCCGCGGCATGTGGGATCTCCCCAGACCAGGGCTCGAACCCACGTCCCCTGCATTGGCAGGGGGATTCTTAACCACTGCACCACCAGGGAAGCTCACAAACTATTACATTTAGAATGGATAAACAACAAGATCCTACTGTACAGTACAGGGAACTACATCCAATCTCCTGGGATAAACCGTAATAGAAAAGAATATTTAAAAAAAAGAATGTCTGTATGTATAAAACTGAGCCACTCTGCTGTTCAGCAGAGACTGGCACAACATTGTAAACCAACTATACCTCAATTTTTAAAAATAACAATTATTTGTTATCCCCACAGTTCCTTTGGCTCCAAAGGGCTTCGTTGGGCACTCTGGCTCAGGGTATCTCATGTGATTATAGTTACACAGCTGAAGCTGGAGCAGCTAGGGGCTGACTGGGCATCTCACTTTCTTCATATATTCTTGGAGCTTCTCAGTGGCTCTCTGTCTAGGCAAATTTGGGCTTCCTCACAAGATGGTGGCCTCAGGGCAGTTGGAGTGCTAACTTAGGGGGTCCCAGCATAAGTGTTCCAGCAAACGAGGCAGAAGCTGCATTGCCTTTCAGGACCTAGCCTCAGAGGCTATAGAGCATTACTTCCTCTATGCTCTACTGGTCAAACAGCCACTGGCACATCCAGGTTCAAGGGATGAGAACATACACAAGCCACTCAATGGTCAATAGATTAGTGACTAGTGACTGCTGGGTGTTTCCTAGGCGTTCCTTTTCTGAATGAGAGTTTTGCTTGCGATTGACTTTTCCTGTTCCACCATTGTATATCAGGTGTGTTGGGGGCTGACAGTTTGTCTTTGGTCCAGTTTGCTGGACCAGAAAGAGCCACGTGAGGAACTGACAGATTTTGAGTAGCTGAAGGGACGTATTGCTGCACAGTTTGGTAGTTATCTATCTAAACTCCATTCTCCTCTTCGTCCTCAATAAAACAATTCTTATATTTCCCACATTCCCTTGCATCTAAGAGTGGTCATGTGAGAAAATTCTGGCCAATGAGATGTCAGCCAAAGTTGTTGGATGAGACATCCAAGAAGGCTTTTTAAAAGGGGGCAAAAAAATTGATATTGATCCTCTTCTGCCCTTTCCCCTTTCCTCCTGATTTCTGTCTGGAATGCAGATATGAAAGCTGGAGCTCCATTCAGTCACCTTGGACCATGAGTTAACCTTAAGAATGAAAACCACAGTCTGAGAATGGTGATACAGAGAGATAGAATGGTGATAAGATAAAGAGGTAGAGAACGGTGATAGAGATAGATGGGCTCTGTTGATGATGGAGCTACTGTGAACCACTTCCCCATGGACATTTTTTACACAAGAGAAAAATAAAACTCCAGTCTTATTTCTGGTCTCCATTATTAGCAGCTAAATGCAGTTTTTACCTTAGACAGTGTCTTCCTCACTTGATTATCCAAAGCAGGGGCTCCTTTGGTTTCACTCATTATTTTTATTCCCTGAAACTTACATAGAATCTGGCACAGAGTAGGCACTCAGTAAATGCTGATTGAATGAATGCCTAGCACTTTAAGTTATAGCTGATTTATTTAACTGTCTGGGTTTGGTAAGGTGCAAAGAATCTCCCCCCACCCTATCCTGCCATCAGCTGCTGCCTTCAACCCTGCTCTGTCAGCAGACTTCCCCGCCCTGGAACACATCTCTCAAGTACACCTCATGGCTTTCTTGTCATTTTCATGGAATACAAGTCTTGAACAGTCCAGTTTTAAAATTTCAATCTTATATTCAATTCCCAGGTCACACACCCCCAGCTCAGGTTGGACCCACAGCCCAGAGACCTGAAATGGCAAAGGATGGGGGGTACCTTTATCTTCGCCCTTCTTCCACCCTCCCTCCACTACCTGCCTCTGGCTTCTAGAGGGCTGGAATGGTGGGAGAAAGGAAAAAGGTAATTTTATATGACCAGGGCTGTTAGAACCTTCTGTATGACAGATGCCTAAGTTCTGGCTTTCTCTTGGGGGGCGGTATTTGAGGAGACTCACGGAGCCTCCACACTGCATGGTCCTTGATGTCTGCAGTGCATCTCCAACTGACATCTTGCACAGTACCCTGAGCTTCTAGCCCACAGTACCTTGCCATTAGAGTCTTCTTGCCCTGCAGGGGTCTCTCTTGGACAGGGTCCCATCTAGATGGTTAAAGCCCAAGCACTTTCCATGATGTCCTCTTGGCCCATGAGAAACTCCCACATCCTTCCCATGCCAGGTGCTGGAAGTACAGGCTACTCTTCAGCACTGCTGTTCCAGGGCCAGGCTCCAGTCAATGTCTAATATGCCCCATTCACCAAACTGTCCGCATATACTCATCTCTATGTTCATATGCATCTCCCAAATGCCAGTAAACGCATGTCAGTTTTTCCAAAACTCTCTCAAAGTGCTTTGCTTGAGCTCTGTAACAGCACTAGGACAATAATTCCATTACACAAGAATCATCCAGCCAAGGACTGAGCTTCCTGCAAACACCTGTAATCTCCTGGTACTCTCCTTACTTGGTCTGTAGCCTCTGCTCACCTATCTAAGAATGAGGAAGGGGAAATAACAATGCATTATAGAACAGACCAAAAACCCTATCTCCGTAACTCTCCACTCCCTTGTCAATATTCTTGTTTATAGAGGCTGAAGATGATGATAAGGGACTATCATTGTTAGAGGAGTTGTTCTCTTTTGTCTGTCCAGTGAAGTCTTTCTCTACAATGTGGAGTACCTACATGCTCTTCTCTCCTTGAAGACTCAGCTCAAACTCTAAGACAACAAGAAAAATCTCTTTGAACATCACGTTACGCATGCACGACCAACTTTAATTTTTACAACCACGTCTTGAGTTAGAGAAAAAAGGTAATTAAGACTTAAGGAGGTAGGACCTTCTGGTTAAACATGGTGGATTGAGCACACACATTTATCTCTGCTTCATCCAGAAACCACATCAAAATGAGAGTAAGGAAATTTAAAAACATAAAGGAGAAGATGAGAGATGTAATTTTGAAAAATGGAAAGTCATATGTGTAAAGTTTTAAATCCTTAAGTTTGAATATTTTCCATTCTACTCATGAGGTAGGGAGTGGAAAACCAAACAGGAATAAAATAATTGGAGTCTTAGAACTTGTAAAGACTTTAAAGATTAAAAGTTCTTTGTCCTCTGGAAGCAGGGGCAAGGGGACTGAAATTCCTTTTTGGGGATAATGATTGGCCCAGGAGACAAAGTTTACAGGAGGTAGAAGACTGATCTCTCCCTCACCCACCACACAGTGAGTCACCCCCAGCTGACCATCTCTGGCACCTCCACAGGGCTTCCAGTCAGCTCTCTTGGACCTCACACTTAAGTTGGAACAGACAGCCAAGGCTTGCCAGAGAGTTGAAGGCAGCCTCAAACATAAAAGTCAGAAGCCAAAAGAAAAGGAACCTGGCGGGTAATGAAGGGAGCAGAAGAAAATGTCCAAAAACCTACAATTAATATCTTCAGAAATCAAGAGAAAATATTGCACCCATGATAAAAGAAAGGATGCTATTTTTAAAAGGAACATTCAGAAAATAATAAAGACTTGTGCTCGCTTTGGCAGCATATATACTAAAGTTGGAACGGTACAGAGAAGATTAGCATGGCCCCTGCACAAGGATGACACGTAAATTCGTGAAGTGTTCCAAATTTTTTTTTTTTTTTTTAAAGGAAGAGGAAGTGAGGCAAGCGGACCCAAGGCCTGGGGTTGGCTGATGGTATGGAGTAGTTGCCATTTCTCACTAGCTGATGGCATTTTATTTTATTTTATTTTATTTATTTTTTTGGCTGCGTTTGGTCTTCGTTGCTGTGCACGGGCTTTCTCTAGTTGCGGCGAGCGGGGGCTACTCTTCGTTGTGGTGCGTGGGCTTCTCACTGCAGTGGCTTCTCTTGTTGCGGAGTACAGGCTCTAGGCACACGGACTTCAGTAGTTGTGGCACGTGGGCTCAGTAGTTGTGGTGCACGGGCTTACTTGCTCCACGGCATATGGGATCTTCTGGAACCAGGGATCAAACCTGTGTCCCCTGCATTGGCGGGCGGATTCTTAACCACTGCACCACCAGGGAAGTACCTGTTCCATATCTTTTGTATAACTGATTCACTTTGCTGTACGCCTGAAACTAACACAACACTGTAAATCAACTATACTCCGATAAAAATTTTTTTAAAAAGAAAATAATAAAGACTTCTTGGAAATTAAAAATAAGAAGTGAGGAACTTCCCTGGCAGTCCAGTGGTTAACACTCCACCCTTCCACTGCAGGTGGCATAGGTTCAATACCTGGTCAGGGAACTAAGATCCCATATGTCCATCCAGCCAAAAATTAATTAATTAATTAAATAAAAATAAAAATATGGAAGTGTACGGAATTCCCTGGCGGTCCAGTGGTTAAGACGTGGCACTTTCACTGCCATGGGCTGAGCTCGATTCCTGATCAGGTAACTAAGATTCCCACAAACTGCGTGGCATGGGCGAAAAAAATGAAGGAAAAATAAAGGAAAAAAATGGAAGTAGAAGTTAGTAATTTAATAAAAAAGATTCTAAGATAAAGTTGAAGAAATATCCTGGAGAGTAGAATAAAAATACAAAGAAATAGAAAATATGAAATAAATGTAAGAAAATAAGAGGTTCAGTCTAGGAGACAGAATATCTGGGTAAAAGGAGTTTTAGAAAGAGAGAAGAAATAGTCAGTGGGAAAATTATTAAAGAAATAATTCAATAACAATTTCCTGCACTGAAGGACATGAGTCTCCAGATTGAAAGGGCCCATTAAATGCCTAGCACATTAAATTTAAAAAAACAAAGAAACAAAAATTTTAAAAAATCAAACACCCAAGGGTTTTTCATCATGGAATTTTAGAGTAAATATTAAGAGCAACTTCTAAAGTCTTCCAGAGAGAAAATCAGGTTGTATACAAAAGATACTCAGCTGCATATTCAGAATGGCATTGGATTTAATAATATTCCAAAAAACTAGAAAACAATGGGACAATGCCCTCAAAATTCTAAACAAACATTATTTTTAATATAAAATTGTATACTCCACCAAGATGTTTTCAGGCATGCAAAGACAGGAAATTTGCTTTCTGGGCTCCCTTCCTCAGGAAGCTAGTGGATGATGAATTCCACTAACACAGAGCATGAAACCAGGGAAAATCAGAACATGGTATCTAGGAGACAGAGGATACACACAGAAGAGAAACAAAGGGATTCCCTGGATGACGGTGTAGGGAAGAGCCAGGACAACTTTGCAGCAGGCCTCATGCAACCAGCCAGATTGGAACAGAAGGCCATCACTTGTGGTCATCAGGCTACCTACTTTGTTTGACCAATTTGAGAGGTTTACACTTCTAACAGAGGGAATGAAAATGAAACAAAGAAACAAACGAGCCCAAGGCAATTATAAATTCTGGGAGAAACAAAACTGTGCATAGGAGTCAAATTTAATAGTGGCTTAATAGTGAACAGAGTTTGCATAGTCATAATTATACAAACAGTAAATACCAATTTATCCAAAAATCATTGTCTACTATTGGAAGAGGGGATGAGTGTTGCATGTGGAGTAAAGAGCTAAATCCCAATCTTCTATCATAAAAAGTGTACTAAGTGAACTAAGGATTTTATTGATTTTATTACCAAAATTTGCAAAGCAACATTTCCTAAAAGCAGTAGGTTGGAGAGGTTTATTTTGTTTCTGATGAGCTATAGGTTTAGGGTTTTTTTCTCAAAAAACTGCAGATGGGCTTCCCTAGCGGTCCAGTGGTTAAGACTCTGCCCTTCCAATGCAGGTGGCATGTGTTCGAATCCTGTTTGGGGAACTAAGATCCTACATGCTGTAGCAGTATGGCCAAAAAAAATTAAATAAATAAAATATGCAAAAAATACTGAAATTTCCTACATCTGTTATAGAATTTCATGGAGATCTCTCTCTACATACATTAAAAGCAGCTATTAGAATTGTATAGGGAATTCCCTGGTGGTCCAGTGGTTACGACTCGACACTTTCACTGCCAAGGGCCCGGGTTCAATTCCTGGTCAGGAAAATAAGATCCAGGAAGCCTTGCAGCCAAAAACAAAAGGAAGTGTATAAATTGTCATTCATCTCTCACACAATATGAAAACAGTGTTATCTCTGAAACAGCTTAAGTAGGTTTCACTTGTGATGGTGATTAAAAATGCAGATTAGGGCTTCCCTGGTGGCGCAGTGGTTGAGAGTCCGCCTGCCGATGCAGGGGACACGGGTTTGTGCCCCGGTCCGGAAAGATCCCACATGCCGCAGAGCGGCTGGGCCCGTGAGCCATGGCCGCTGAGCCTGTGCGTCCAGAGCCTGTGCTCCACAACAGGAGAGGCCACAACAGTAAGAGGCCCGCATACCGCAAAAAAAAAAAAAAATTCAGATTAGTTACCCCACCCAAGATGTACTGAACCAGTATATCTCTGAGAACCAGAAGTGACATATGACTGCATCCCCCAATGATTGTTAGGTGTCCTAATGGAATCTATTAGAAAAACACATCTTGGATTACTCTAATGTGTTTTCACATTATAATAATTTATTTTGCAACAAATTTGTCCTCTCAGGATAGGAAGTTACTTTCCTCATAACTCTGAAGTGCATAAAGTGTTGATTCTATCAATATTTCAAACAATACCTCATTCTGTTGTTTCATCATTATAGTCTTAACTCATCTGTCATAGAGCTCTGATTTCTCTATCCTGACATCAGATAATCGCCTTGTGTTTTATTCGTATTTTAACTCCATTCCATTCTCAGGAAGGTCAGTAAAACAATATCTCACGGGACTTCCCCGGTGGCGCAGTGGTTAAGAATCCGCCTGCCAATGCAGGGGACACGGGTTCGAGCCCTGGTCTGGGAAGATCTCACATGCCACGGAGCAACTAAGCCCATGTGCCACAACTACTGAGCCTGTGCTCTAGAGCCCCTGCACCACAACTACTGAGTACATGTGCTGCAACTACTGAAGCCCATGCGCCTAGAGCCTGTGCTCCGCAACAAAGAGAAGCCACCGCAATGAGAAGCCCACGCACCACTACGAAGAGTAGCCCCTGCTCGCCGCAACTAGAGAAAGCCTGCACGCAGTAATGAAGACCCAATGCAGCCAAAAATAAATAAATAAATTTATTTTAAAAAAAGAATATCTCACAAGTATTGTCAAAATATGACATTGTAATATAAAATAAAATCTGAGGAAAAATATATTTTATAAAACTATATGAAAATTGACCAAACAAGGAAACAATAAAGACTAAAAAATGAGCTAACTGCCAATTTAAGAAGTTAAAAAAAAAACAGCAGAGTAAACCCAGAGAAAATGGGAGCATATAATAGAATTCCAGGCTGATGTTTATTTTCCATCAAGATTTTACATACAATTCCAATGTGGTTTTGTATCCATTGTTGCCAATTAGAAGCCTGTTGTCCAACCTTCTTTTTTCTTTTTTCTTTTCTTTTTTCTTTTCTTCCTTCCTTCCTTCCTTCCTTTTCTTTCTTTCATAGACTATATTTTCATGGCTCTAATGTGTGTAGGGGGATGATAAGAGAGGATGAATTTGGGGTATTTTGAGGTTAAAAGGACAGCACTTCAACATTGCTTGGCAGTAAGGATGCAAGAAAAGAGAAAAACAAAAGATGATTCACCCCCTTAGAGAAAAACAAGAACAGGCAAGGGCATGGGGAAGAAGATGGGTTGGGTGTTGTGGGACACTTAATTAAAAATTCCTGTATCTGGATGGCTCTATGGATTTGAAAATCTGGAATGCATTTCGACCTATAGGCTGAAGCTATAAATGCAGACGTCAGCAGCATAAAAATATGACGGATGTTGGAGATCCAGAGAATGAGATGTTGGGGATGTTGAGAGAGAGAGGGCATAGAGTGAGAAGTAAGAAAGCCCAGGATGGAACTCCCAAGGAATACTAATGTTTAAGGAAAAAGCAGAGAAAGAGAAGCCTGAAAAGAAAGTTGAAATAGAGGGGCCAAAAAATGGGGGTGGAGAGTGGAGAGAGTGCCATCACGGAAACCAGGAGAAGAAACAAGTTTCAAGAAGAAAATGCTTAACAGGGCCAAATGCTACGGAGAGAGCAAGCAAGATAAGGGTTAGAGTTGATAAGGAGGATGTCACTGGTGACCTTGGGAAGAGGTTTCTTCAGGGATGCAGGAGGTGGAGGAAGAGCGATTGTAACAGGCTGAGGGGTGAGCAGAAGGTTTGGAGGTGGAGAAGACTTCTCTTTGGAATAGCGGAGATGTGAAAAAGAAAGAGACTGGGGGAATTCGCTGGCAGTCCAGTGGTTAGGACTCCATGCTTTCACTGCCGAGGGCCCGGGTTCAATCCCTGGTCAGGGAATTAAGATCCCCCAAGCCTCACAGCATGGCAAGAAAAAAAAAAAGAGAGAGAGAGAGAGAGACAGGGTGGTGGCTGAAAGAAGGAGTGGGGGATTTGATTGTCTCTTTTTTAACATTTTTTATTGGAGTATAGTTGATTTACAACGTTGTGTTAGTTTCAGAGGTACAGCAAAGTGAATCAGTTATACATATACATATATCCACTTTTTTTTTTTAAAGATTCTTTTCCCATATAGGCCATTACAGAGTATTGAGTAGAGTTCCCTGTGCTATACAGCAGGTTCTTATTTGTTATCTATTCTATATATAGTAGTGTGTATATGTCAATCTCAGTCTCCCAATTTATCTCTCCCCACCCATCCCCTGGTAACCATGTTTGTTTTCTACATCCGTGAGTCTACTTCTGTTCTGTAAATAAGTTCAGTTGTACCCTTTTTTTTAGATTCCACATATAAATGATATCTTATGATATTTGTCTTTCTGTGTCTGACTTACTTCACTCAGTATGACAATCTCTAGGACCATCCATGTTGCTGCAAATGCCATTATTTTGTTCTTTTTTATGGCTGAGTAATATTCCATTGTATATGTACCACATCTTCTTTATCCATTCCTCTACTGATGGACATTCAGGTTGCTTCCACATCCTGGTTATTATAAATAGTGCTGCAATGAACATTGGGGTGCATGTATGTTTTTGAATTATGGTTTTCTCTAGTATATGCCCAGGAGTGGGATTGCTGGATCATATGGCAGTTCTATTCATAGTTTTTTAAGGAAACTCCATACTGTTCTCCATAGTGGCTGTACCAATTACATTCCCACCAACAGTGTAGGAGTGTTCCCTTTTCTCCACACCCTCTCTGGCATTTATTATTTGTAGATTTTTTGATGATGGCCATTCTGACCAGTGTGAGGTGATACCTCATTGTTGTTTTGATTTGCATTTCTCTAATAATTAGTGATGAAGAGCATCTTTTCAAGTGCTTTTGACCATCTGTATGTCTTCTTTGGAGAAATGTCTATTTAGATCTTCTGCCCATTTTTTAATTGGGTAATTTGTTTTTTTGATACTGAGCTGCATGAGCTGTTTGTATATTTTGGAGATTAATCCTTTGTTGGTTGCTTCATTTGCAAATATTTTCTCCCATTCAGAAGGTTGTCTTTTTGTTTTGTTTATGGTTTCCTTTGCTATACAAAATGTTTTAAGTTTAATTAGATCCCATTTATTTATTTTTGTTTTTAAGGAAGCCCCAGCTCCATCTTTTTTAAAGAATTTTTTAAATTAATTAATTAAAAAATTTTTTTGGCTGCATTGGGTTTTTGTTGCTGTGCATGGGCTTTCTCTAGTTGCAGTTAGCGTGGGCTACTCTTCATTGCTGTGTGTGGGCTTCTCATTGCGGTGGCTTCTCTTGTTGCGGAACACGGGCTCTAGGCATGCAGGCTTCAGTAGCTGTGGCATGAAGGCTCAGTAATTGTGTCTCACAAGCTCTAGAGCGCAGGCTCAGCAGTTGTGGAACACCAGCTTAGTTGCTCCATGGCCTGTGGGATCCTCCCAGACCAGGGATCAAACCCGTGTCCCCTGCATGGGCAGGCAGTTTCCTAACCATTGTGTCACCAGGGAAGTCCTGGTGATTTTATTTTTGAAAGACAACATGTGAGCTTTTCTGATTACAAAGTAGTTACATATTCTTTTCATGCAACTCAGAAAGCACAGAAAGGACTTCTCTGGTGGTCCAGTGGTAAAGAATCCACCTTACAATGCAGGGGACGCGGATTCAATCCTTTGTCAGGGAACTAAGATCCCACATGCCACGGGCAACTAAGCCCCTGTGTCACAACTACTGAGCTCATGCACCTCAACTAGAGCCCGCGTGTCGCCAACTGCAGAGCCCACAACTAGAGAACCCACAACTGCGCACCACAACTAGAGAAGAGAAAACCCACACACCACAACTAGAGAGAAGCCCGCGTGCCACAACGAAAGATCCCGTGTGCTGCAACTAAGACCCGATGCAGCCAAAAATAAATAAAATTAAAAAATAATAAATAGACCTTAAAAAAAAAGCTCAGAAGAGTGAAAAGAATAAACAATTCTTCTATAAACCCAGTTGACAGAGGTGACATCATCCTTATGTGATGGTCCTTTAATTCACCCACATGTATTTGAATAAAAATTGGCAACTTTGAAGGATGCTTGTTTCATTTCATACATCGTGAGCATTTTCCCTTTCCATAAATAACCTATAATATTTTTGTTATTATGAAGGAAATATACATTGTAAAATAAAACATCAACCAGCAAAGTATAAAGTCTCAGGTAAGGTTATTGATAGAGTGGACTTGATGTGTACATGCCAAGTGGAAAGCACTGGCAGAGCAGATTCTGAAGACAGAAGAGACAGGAGAGAGGACATAACTGCTGCCAGGAGGGTCTGGAGGAGGTGGGAGAGAAGGGGTTCAGACTTCCTGAGGGCCTTGCCTCCCTCTGTAATGGTGACATCTTCCGCTGAGAGTGATAGGGGAGAAAAGGAAGGTGTGATGAAGTCGTTGCTGCAGGGAAATGGTGAGAGGGCTGCTGATAATGAGAAATGGCTGTTTTGTGGTGGCTCACATTCCAGTGAGATAGACTGCGTTTTGATCTTGGTTCTGACCCCTAATTAGCTAAGCATCCTTGCTCAAATGACTTAACCTCTCTGAACGTGACAAGTCTAGAAGAAAAAGCTGAAAAGGTAGATGGTTGAGAACCAACCCATGCTTGGGGTTTAGCCGGACAAGTGTGGGGTAAAACGGAGCTTGGGAGATGAAGTTATTGGCAAGATAGTGCTTTAAATGATAGGTTATGAGGTCTTTGCTCATTAGAGATGGAAACTAAGCAAAGAAGAAGCTATCAGTAAAAGAAATTGAGTTCAAAGAAGTAAAGTTATTTTTACGTTTTCCTGTACTACAAAAGTAACATTCTGAAACATTTTCAAACATTCATAAAAGCAACACCTCCCCACAAATCTGGGTTTCTATCCTCCAGAAATAAATACTAAGACATTTTCACCTCTGTCTTGGCAGGCCTCATGTTAATCTTGGAAACAATAGGTATAATTAAACATTTAAGTGTCACCCATGCTATGCAGCCCAGGCCTCAAGAGGCTGAAACTGACAGGCTACTTTTCTTTTATCAACAGGTTACAAAGGCCAGAGAAAAAAACCATACTGAACAGATTAGGTCCAAGATGGTGGACAAAGTAGGCTAAAGGTCGCCGCTTTCCTTGCCTTGATTCATCTCTGTGTTTCCATACCAACCCCTGAGAACTGAAGGACACTTGCCCTGATTTATCTGTGTTTGCTTCGAATGTACCTGCTATTTGGCAGAGATGCTTTGCAGCTGTACTTTGCAAGATACAGTGTTCAACTGCCCCCAAACCAGCTCTGAATTGACCTCAGCAACCCGCCTGCATAGATGAAACCTGAAGCAGTCCGAGTGTTACCTTTGCTTCACTACCCTGCTAAGATCTCCACACAAAGGGGGCATTTGCACTTTACCAGAACAGTTTATGCCATGTGCAAAGGAATGTGGAAGACTGCACATGCCACGGCTGCCCCTGAAAATCCCTGCCCCTTTCCTAGAGCCCCGATGACTGTCTGCCTCCTAACCCTTAAAATTCCCTTACACCCCTCCCTTTAGGGAGAAGGTGCTTTTAGAACCCCCCTTCTCTGTTCTCTGGCCATTGCATAAAAGCCTGTCTTGCTTGCACCAAACTCAGTTTCATCATCGGCCACTTGAACTTGAGCAGGAAAGAAGACCTTGAATAGCCAGGGGGACTTGGGTTCAGCTAGGGCCCCAAGAGGAGAGGTTTGTGTGTAATTCAGTCGCAGGAGCATGGATTCTACAGCCAAACTTCCTGGGTGCCGTCCTCCGCTCCATCACTCCCAGGCTGTAGAACCGTTCTCAGACTTGTTGGTCTTAGGATGACTTTATCCTCTTAAAAACTGAAGATTCCCAAGAGCTTTTGTTTATGTAAATTATATATATTGATATTTACTATATTAGAAACTAAAACAGAAAATTTTAAATATTAATCCATTAAGAAATAGCAACCATAAACCTATTACATGTTAACATAATTCAGTTTTCATGAAAAATTAACTATATGTCCCAAAACAAAAACGTAATGAGAAGGATGCACTGTTTTACATTTTTGCAAGTCTCTTTAACAGAATATAGCTGGATTCTCATATTTGTGTCTGCATTCAGTCTGTTGCAAAATGTTGCTGTAAATCCAGCCTCACAGATATGTTGTTAAAAAAGGGAGGAATATTTCAAAACCCTTTTCCAACAGCTGTGGATATTTTTGATACTACACCAAACCTTGATACACAGTAGTTTCTAAAAGATTAGTCACAATGTGGAACCCAAAACTGTATCAGTGAACTTTTTGCAACCTGTTACATTTGAATCCATTGCTTTTTTTTTGCATTTGAAATGGATTATTTGGAGAATATTGGTTCACTGCATAATGCAGATCTTCCTAATGTTGGCACACTACAATATACAATTTTGATACATAATAGAAATTTATTAATATCCATCTAAAGGATTTTGAGAATGTCAAGTTCACTGTGGCACACATAAGTTTTCCAAAATTCAAAATTTCACTTGAGAACTCAAATTTCATCACAGACAACAAAAACTGTAGTTGCTTTTCCTGAAGTGAGGCTCACTTCATTTATTTTTGAGACAGTGTTTGCCAAACATCCAAGTCTGAGTAACCATAGCTTGTTCAAGTAAAGATGTTATTCTGTGAAAAAGGGGCTAGTTCATCTCACGACTCAAAAAGCCGCACAAGCGCCCTTCCCCAGGTCAATCACTGTACTCCAGGATGCGGCCAAGTGCTCTATGGGTATTTCCCACTTTACCTCAAACATATTAAGTATGTAAACTCAAGGGTTGAGATTTAATACAATTAATTGGTTTTAACGCTTCATCACGGACAGTTTTTGTGTTTTTTCAAGACAGGAGTGTATGGGGGTGACGGACACAATGACTGCCAGCCAGTGTGGTGCCATCGCCTTGGATTTGTGCTAAGGCACCAACACTTTTACCCCCACTGCTTTGGCATCAGTGCCAGTGTCAACGCAGTGGAAGAGGTGAATAACATCATGGCACAGCATTATTATGAAAATAGTTTTGACCTCACAAACCCCCGGAAAGGGTCTTGGGGACCCTTAGGGGTTCACAGACCACAGTGTCAGAACCATCACTGTAGAGTAAGTTACCTACCTTCTCTGGCTTTCAGTTTCCTTATTTATAAAACAGAACTAATAATGCTACAGCTACCTCATAGGGTTGTTGTGAAAGCTAAATGATTTAAAACATGTAAAGCACTTAGAATAGTCCCTGGCACATTGTGTTATACAAGCATTTGCTAATATTATAATCGTATATGCAATGCCATTAAATGTTCTTCCAAAATAAATTTATTGATAGTGTATTATTCCATAATAATGTAACGTAATTGTTGGATATTACGTTGTTTTCATTTTTTCATCACCCTTGTACATGTCTTTGGCACATCACCGATTATTTAGAGTAAGTTCCTGAAGTGGAATTGCCCAGAGTACACACATTTTTCACAGTACTGTTGAAAAGCATACATGGAGTATTAATGTGGGAGATCTGAAAAGAGAGAGGTCCATGGGCCAAGTGAGTATTTGACTCCAGCAGGGAGCATTTCTTAAGGTGGTGCCGTTGAGTACAAAAGATTATGAACTGTGATGATCATCTCTGAATTGGAAGAGGCCAAGGTGTTGGCTGAGTCATCCTCATGAACACTGAAGTCACCCAGTTGGTATGCAGAGAACCAGAGACTGGGACACAGGTCCCATCATGACTTGATGGGTAGACTTTGCCAGAACATGATTTTGCTGGGGAACTACACGCAAGCCCAAGAAAGCCAAAGTGACCAATATCTTTATAACCAACACCTATAAAAGATTCCCAAGCCCTAGATGATGAGACATTTCTTTCAAGTAATATTTGATTCAAAACAAAACCAGTCTCCCCCTAAAATTTAGACACAAGCATTTACAAATTCCTTATTCAGAAATGGAACTCATCCACTATGAATATAAGGTAAGTACAAAGTAGGTTTTCTAGCTTCATTTGGTGGAAGCTTGTTTACATGCAGGCTTTAAGGTCTGACTTCAGGATACTGGAAATGAAACTCATGGAATCTTGGCCCAGGCAGAAGTAGTAGTATAGTGAGGGCTTCCCTGGTGGCGCAGTGGTTGAGAATCCACCTGCCAACGCAGGGGACACGGGTTCAAGTCCTGGTCTGGGAAGATCCCACATGCTGCAAAGCAACTAAGCCCATGCACCACAACTACTGAGCCCGTGTGCCTAGAGCCCGGTTTCCACAACAAGAGAAGCCACCGCAATGAGAAGCCCACCCACCACAACGAAGAGTAGCTCCCGCTCACTGCAACTAGAGAAAGCCCGCGTGCAGCAACAAAGACCCAAAACAAGCAGCCAAAAAAAAAAGAAAAGTAGTACAGTGAAAGAAGGGTTCTTTTTCAATAAACAATGCCGTAACAAATGGTTTTCCATATTAAAAAATTGAAATTGGATCCCTTTCTCAGTGTACACAGAAATCAATTCTAGATGGAATAAGAATTTCTATATGAAAGGCAAAACCATAGAACTTTCAAAAGAAAACAGAATTATTTTTCTGACCTAGAAAAGAGTGTGCTGGATGCAGAAACACTAACCTTGAAAGAAAAGATTGAGAAATTTGACATTAAATTTAAGAATTTTGGTTACTAAAGGATACCTTTAAAAAAAGTGAAAAGAGCGGGCTTCCCTGGTGGCGCAGTGGTTGAGAGTCCACCTGCCAATGCAGGGGACACGGGTTCGTGCCCTGGTCCGGGAAGATCCCACATGCCGCAGAGACATGCCATGGAGCAACTAAGCCCATGAGCCACAACTACTGAGCCTGCGCGCCTAGAGCCTGTGTTCCGCAACAAGAGAAGCCACTGCAATGAGAAGCCCGTGCACCACAACGAAGAGTAGCCCCCACTCGCTGCAACTAGAGAAAGCCCGTGTGCAGCAACGAAGACCCAACACAGCCAAAAAAAAAAAAGAGACCATGAGTTATCATTTTATCCTCACCAGTTCGGACGAAATTAAGAACTTTTAATGATCCCTAGGGCTGAAAAGGATGTGGTCAATAGGAACTCTTATACTGCAGGAAGGAGTGCAAATTCATACAACCACTTCGAAAAACAATTCAGCATTATCCTGTAAAGTATCCTAAAGAAACTCCTGTACAGGTGCATCCAGAGAGGTGTATGAAAAATTCCATTGTGATCCTGTTGGTAATAGAAAAATAACTGGAAGCAATGCCAGATCCATCCACAGGAAAATGGAGAGATTATAGAATATTCACATGATATATATACAACCATGAAATATGAACAAGCAGCAGCTATGTGCAGCAACTCTGATGAACCTCAGAAACAAAACATTGTTTAAAAAGTGAGTCCTGGGGGCTTCCCTAGTGGCGCAGTGGTTGAGAGTCCGCCTGCCGATGCAGGGGACACGGGTTCGTGCCCCGGACCGGGAAGATCCCACATGCTGCGGAGCAGCTGGGCCCGTGAGCCATGGCCACTGAGCCTGCGTGTCCGGAGCCTGTGCTCTGCAATGGGAGAGGCCACAACAGTGAGAGGCCCGCGTACCGCAAGAAAAAAAAAAAAAGTGAGTCCTGAAAGTCTCACAGTATAAAACTATTTTTAAATTTTTTTTGACCATGCCACTCAGCTTGTGGGATCTCAGTTCCCCAATGAGGGATTGAACCCGGGGCCCCAGCTGTGAAAGCGCCGAGTCCTTATCACTGGACCACCAGAGAATTCCCTAAAACTATTTTTTATAAGGCTCAAACACATACAAAACTAAACATTCTCGTCAGAAATCTTTATGTATATGAGAAAACTGTGAAGGGGAAAAAATAATAAATGTGAAATTCAAGATAACAGTTATGTCTGAGGAGGCTGTAAAGAGGTGGGTTCAAGAAGGCATAGGTGAGAGAAGAGATATGGGGACACATGTATATGTAAAACTTATTCACTCTGTTATAAAGCAGAAATTAACACACTACTGTAAAGCAATTATACTCCAATAAAGATGTTTAAAAAAAAAAAGGCATAGGTATGTGACAAGGTGTTAGGAATATTCCAGCTCTTACATTGAGTGGTTTCAGATGTCAGTTTTCTTACATGTCACAATTTATATATAGGTTAAGTATTTTATGTGTAAAATATTATTTACCTCTTCAAATATAATAAACAAAGGGGGAGATTATGTGAATTGTGCATTCTAGTCCATGCCCCACAAAAAACCTTCCTCTAAATTTGGTGCTCCAAGGAGACACATCATGTTTCTCCTTCACAGACCCCACCTTGTGAAAGTCAGGCCTCAAAGATCCCTGACCTTTGGTGTTCTGACTGTTGCCGACTTTTCCACCTCCATCTCCTGTCACTCGCCCAACCGGTCTTTGAGTGACAAAGTGCCTCCGCGCCATCAGCACACGCTGTTCCTGCAGACTGGAAGCATCCCTATCTCTTGCTCGCTGGCTGATGAGGGCTCAAACATTGCCTCCAGGAGCCTTCCCAGAGGCTGCAAGGGTTTGGCACTCTCTCTTCATCATTTCCACAGTGCCTGTTCAGGCCTCTCTTTGCACACTTATTAGACGCAGGTAACTGCTCATTTACAGGCTGGCCCTTCAGATTATACACATGGGGAAGGAGCTGGAGAGATAACAGGTGATACAGCAAAAAAGGCCAGAGGCCAGTACTGTTTTCTGTTCCCCTCTGTGGCCCCACTGCCTAGCACAGGTGGCTCTCAGCAAAGTTTTTCCTAAGGAAGGATTGTCAGGGGTGGAGATGGGTGGAAGGGGAATGGTCACACTCAAAGCTACTGCTGTTTGAAGCAAAAAAGAAAAAAAGTTGCCAAGCTTTATTTAGGTTGCAGTGGTCACAGACAACGCATCTAACTCTATATCCCACCCACCCTACTCGGCCCCCTGCACAGGCTCAGCTCCCTTTTCCCTCCAGTCTCACTTCTTGTCCTCCTCCTTCTTGTCCTTCTTGCCATCCTTGGTGGCCTGGGAAGCCAGGGAGCCCATGGCATTTCGAATGGCCTCATTGTTGGGATCCACACCTGGAAGGTTCTCCAGGACACTCTGAAGGAACTCGGGGTCCTGCATCACATCATAATCATCCTCCTCCTGAAAAAGGGCTGTGTCAGCTCCGGGCAGCGGGGGTAGGCTGGCCGGGGAGCAAGCAAGTGTAGGAGATGGGAGCGCACCTGACTGGGGGTGGAGGGCACCTCTGGCCAAGGACAGGAAGGAGGATTTGGGAAGATACCCAGCGCCTATACACAGTATGAACTCAAACATTTATTTTCGTTTAGTTTTTCGGCCCCACTGGCGTGGCTTGCGAGACCTTAGTTCCCCGACCAGGGATCAAACCCAGGCCCCTGGCAGTGAAAGTGCAAAGTCCTAACCACTGGACCACCAGAGAATTCCCCCAAACATTTATTACTGACCGATTAGAGGAGAAGCCTGAGAACTCTGCTTTCTGAGCTCAAAGGATAAAAACAGATGCCATCACCTTTAGGTTTCCTGCTGTCAGACACCCACTCTCCCCACTTTCTTTTTCCTGGACCCTTTCTTCACCCTCCTGGGAAGATGATAGCACTGAGAATTGTCCAGACTGCTCCCACCAGCAAGGAAGGAAAATTACAAAATACTAGGACACCTCTCCAACTCTGGCCACTAGCATTCTTGCCTTAGCAAGGTTGACATACAAGGAATGTATATCCATGTGTTTCTTTCCTTCTGCTCCTGCAAGAGCTCATCTATGAAACCCCAAGAGAGGAATAGTCCCAGGCCTAGTGGGCTGAGGATCTGAACACAAGGGGATTTTAAGCCTGATGGGGCAGGGAGTTATTGCTGGCCCTTACCTTGGCGGGCTCAGATGTGTCCATGGCTGAACTGGCATCAATGTCAGCTGATTCTGCCTGGCCAAATTCTGAGGAAAAGAGGTCAGTCCGTTCAGTTTCATGTCCTCACCCAATGTCTCCGCCTCAGCACAACCACCCAGGTTCTGGCTCACCTGCGCCCTGGAGGGACATCTGCATGGCATAGGCAATCTGCTCTTCCTCGGTCATACTACTTAGGTCGGGGAGCCCCGTGCGGCCAAACTCCTGCTGGCTGATGGTCATCTTCAGCAGGGCATCGTCCGAGTCTGGGAAAAGGGAGAGAGCGGCGGGGTGGAACCATGCCATATTCCACAAAGACCCACCCCCAAGCCCACGCGTTCCCACACTGCCAGACCCCCCACCCCCATCTACATCAGGCCTCCACTGAGCACCCCGCAGTCCCGGGACTTCAGATTCCACCTCTTTCACCTTCAGTCCCAGTCGTAGCAATTCCGGCCTCAGCAGCAGAGGCGGCAGCTGCCCGCCGCGCCTCCTCCTCCTGCCGCTGCCGCTGCTCTTCCATAGAAACACGAAGGGCCTGGCCAAGGGCAAGGGAAGTCAGACATCCAGCCCTGGGCACCAGGGAAGGCAGCTGGGGAAGGCAGCTGAGGGGTGGGAACAGACCGTAAAGGGGGAGCTTCTGGTTTATACACGTGGGGAAGGGGCTGGAGAGAGAACAGGTGATATAGCAAAAAAGGACGGACTTGGGAGAAACCTGGGGTTTAACGGGCAGAAGTGAACAAGAGAGAATCTGACATTGGTATCCCTAGAGATCAGACAGAACTGTGGGGAAGAGGGACCAAGAGGGGGTCTGGGAAAACGAGCAAGGGTATTAGGACTGTCTAGCCCTAGAGAAGCTATGTGCCGTGTGGACCAGTAGAGGAGGACAAGGAAGGTCCCCTGAGGTCAACGTTTGCTCACCAAGGCCAGCTCAGGATCAGCACTGGGATCCACTCCAAATTCAAAGTCACTGGCACCAAGACCCAGCATGGCACCGCCTTCCCCAGCCAGAATTGGAGAACTGATGAGGGCATCAGCCAAGCTGGGCCCAGGAGGCACTGTCACCAGATGAGAACCGGTTCCATCTTTGCCATTCAGTGTGTTTACAAAGGCGGTCAGCTTTTCTGTGTTCACCTCCTGGGGAGGGAAGAACATAGGAGGCTCTCCTTCTCGCCCTGCCCCCCATTCTCTGCCATGTCAGCTCCTGTCTGTAGCTACTCTCCCACATGCAGACACTCCTCTGGGTAAGGACTGTTCTCTGTTTACAACCACAGCAGTCAATGCCCCCCGAATGGTCCTTACTCACCTCTTCCCCAAAATTGATAATGTCAACATTTACTTTCTCCTTCTTGAGGCGTTTAGCCAGTTTCACCAGCTGGGAAGAAGGGGAGAGAAATAAGGAAATCTATTCCATACCATGATGGGAGATGACACACCTCACAAAAGCATACAGGAATTGGTACACCTCTCCAAGGTCCCCCAACAGAAACACTGAATTCTGCACATCCTCCTTTCCCCAAAGTGATGAACCCAATGCCTCTCTGGCTCTCCTAAGGGCCAAAAGACCCCATTCCCAAACATGTGGTGCCCAAATTCCCCAGTTATCACTTGGACTCACATCCTTCTCATTGTCCTCCACGGGGCTTCCCACAAAGGCAATGATTCGCATCTTGTGATTCTTGCCCTGTCGGTGCTTCAGGGCCAGCTTGAAAAGGAAGAGGAAGTTCCTGGAGTCAGCCAGAGGAATCACCCAGCTCTTTCCTGTTACTCTGCTCTTTTTCTATGGCTTCTGTGTACCTCGAGCCTACCATCATGCTCACACCAGGTCTAAACCCCCTCCTACACCCTTCCCTTCTTGCTGTGCCTCTCCGTGGATAAGGAAGAGGGGTTAATTCTCAATTCTAGGGATGTTTCCCTTCATGATCTTCACCGATCCTGGGATTCATCCCATCATATCCTTTCTACTCCTTTCTCTAGGTCACTTCTCCTCCCTCGCGCTGGTTCTAGCTCAAGAGTCCAGGGGAAAAATGAACAAGGGTGGAGGCAGAAGCCCAGAGCAAGGAGGAACCACCAAAGGGATCCAACAGGACTCACATGGGCCACGCGGATGCCAGTGCAGAAGGTGATCTTGCCTTTGGGTTGGACAGTGTGGAGCTTAGACAGGATGCGGCCGGTGTCAGGGGTGAGTGTGGTCAGCACTTCACAGTCACTGGGATGTGGAGAAAGCACCTTCTGTGATTTCAGGTCAGGACAAGTGCCTCCAAACTGTGTTTGACTAATCTTTTCTTTGGGGACCTTGATAATAACTGTAATCTCTATTTTTCTTAATCAAATATCTAGTGTTTAGCGAGTGGATCTTATAAGTTCTCATCACAAGGAAAAAAATTTGTTAACTACGTGAGACATGGGTATTAATTAAACTTACTGTGGTGATCATTTTGCAACATACACATTTATCAAATCATTATCTTGTACACCTTAAACTTCATGTCAATTACATCTCAATAAAACTAGAGAAAAACATCTAGTGTTTAGACATGAAACACAGAAAATAAGAAGTGGTTGATTTTGTGAGAAACTTGCCCTCTTCCTCCCAATACTTCCCCCAACCTCTCTCATGTCATCTTGCTCTCGGAGCCCTGGGAATCCTCTACAATATCTGGATGCGCCTTCTTATCTCTCCTACCCTCTCCATTTCTAGACCCATTTTCTAGCTAATAACATGTATATCGGGATGGGTGGTCACTCATTTGAGGATTATCAGTTCCTAAAACAAATCACTTTTGGGGTAATAGGCTGTGTGATATACGCCCTGGGGCTCTGACCCAAAACTGCTTTTTACTGCCTTTAAAATACACTGTGGGAACTTCCTTGGCGGTCCAGTGGTTAAGACTCCACACTTCCACTAGAAGGGGCAGGGGCTTGATCCCTGGTCAGGGAACTAAGATCCCACATGCCGCACAGTGCATCCAGAAAAAAGAAAAAATACACTGTGAAATTTTACCCCAGGAGATTTAGCTTCATAACTGTATTAAATTCAGGTTAATATTAAAAACAAGTTGCTGTTTATATTTATACTGAACAGTGAAGAAGGTAGTCTAGGAAGTTCTCATGGAAGCCTCATGGAATCTACAAAAGGGTAGCAACCTGGGCACCACAGTGGGTCACATATAGAAAACACCCCCGCCTCCCCCAAACCCCTCCTGCTCTGCCCCACGTACTTGGCCAGTGTGATGAGGCCCACGTTGTTCTCAGGGTTACTACGGGTCTTGGAGTGACAGACTATGTTGACGGCATCCTGCTGGGCCTGTAGCCGGGTGGGTAGGAAGTCCCCGTTCCGCATATACTCGCTGTTGTCCACGCTGTCAGATTAGGGTGAAGGAGGAGAAAGAAGACACACCGCAGGATCTGAGACATCCTCTCCAGTTCCAGGGACCCCCACCTCCTTCAACAACTCTCCCGTGAGGGGCACTGTGGTGTATGGCAGCGGCTCTCAGTCTTTGCGGAAGAGAGAATCACCTGCAACCTTTTTTCTTTTTCTTTTCTCTTTATGCAGATGACCAAGCCTTCTTCTAGACTTACTGCCTCAAAATAACCAAAGGAGGAAAAACTTTTTAAGTCTCCACAAGTGATAATGTAAGTACCCAAGGCTGCGAGCTACTAATGTACCACAACCACCTTCTTATGAGGTGCATTAAGCGTTATTAATCATGGTTATGGAGGAACATGTTGTCTGCTACTAAAATAGGAGTATTCCAAAGGTAGGCAATGAAGAGGGCAACTTAAAAATATTTGTAAAATACTTGTAAAATAATACACACTTGGCAGCACTGAGTGCAGGAAGGCACAATGTAATTATCTGGTTAAATGTTTAACAGCTTTGGCAGCTGGACTGAACTGCAAAAATGAGGTTTCAAGGCTTCCCTGGTGGCGCAGTGGTTGAGAGTCCACCTGCCGATGCAGGGGACACGGGTTTGTGCCCCGGTCCGGGAAGATCCCACATGCCGCAGAGCGGCTGGGCCCGTGAGCCATGGCCGCTGAGCCTGCGTGTCCGGAGCCTGTGCTCCGCAGCGGGAGAGGCCACAACAGTGAGAGGCCCGCGTACCGCAAAAAAAAAATAATAATAATAAAATAAAAGTGACGAAGAGAGGTAATTAAGAAGCTACTGGAAGACAAGTAGAAAGGGAGGGAAGGGCAGTGTTCAGGCACAGGCTCAAATCTCCACTCTGCTACTTACTAGTTCTGTGATCCTGAGGAAGCTACTTAATTTCTCTAAGATCCAGTTACCTCATCTGAAAAATGGGTTTTATTATACCTACACTCACAGGGTTGCTGAGGATTAAATGCATGGAAAGCACTTAGCACAGTGCCTAACAGTAAGCATGAAACACAGATTAGTTCTTATAGTGGAAATTCAATCTATATAAAGGAGGTCAAGGGCAGACTCTACTGACCATGCATTACATTCTTTTTTCCCTGATACACCGTTTCCAATTACTTTCCCAGCAGGGAAGTAACTGCCTTTCTAGCTTCAAATACAGCAGGTGAGTCCAAATATAAAAACAATGGAAGCTTTGAGGATCAGCCAGATGGAATAGCTAAGTATAAAGACTGTGGGGGGCTTCCCTGGTGGTGCAGTGGTTAAGAATCTGCCTGCCAATACAGGGGACATGGGTTCGAGCCCTGGTCTGGGAAGATCCCACATGCCGCGGAGCAACTAAGCCCGTGAGCCACAACTACTGAGCCTGCGCGTCTGGAACCTGTGCTCCGCAACGGGAGAGGCCGCGACAGTGAGAGGCCCGCGCACTGCAATGAAGAGTGGCCCCCCCGCTCGCCACAACTGGAGAAAGCCCTTGCACAGAAACGAAGACCCAACACAAACAAAAATAAATAAATAAAATAAAATAAAAAATAAAGACTGTGGGCAAGACCAGCAGATGGATGAGGGCTGGAAGGAAGGTGTCAGAGGAAGGGGGGCCTGAGAGGGAGGGAGAACTCACAGTGCAGAACATGGCGGTAGTTCTCACACTGTCATGCGTGCATCAGAACCACTTGGAGGGTGATGGTGGTGCTGGCACTGTTAAAAACACAGATGCCTTCACAACTATGTATGCATCTCCAAAAAGTGTACTGTTTAGTTTTCCCAATGTTCAACTTTATATGAATGTAATAATATATGTATTTCCTGTGACTACTTTTGTGCAATGGTGTGTTATTTTTCCCAACAAAAATTCATATCAGGGCTTCCCTGGTGGCGCAGTGGTTCAGAGTCCACCTGCTGATGGAGGGGACATGGGTTCGTGCCCCGGTCTGGGAAGTTCCCACATGCCATGGAGCGGCTGGGCCCATGAGCCATGGCTGCTGAGCCTACGCGTCTGGAGCCTGTGCTCCGCAACGGGAGAGGCCACAAGAGTGAGAGGCCCACGTACTGCAAAAAAAAAAAAAAAAATTCATATCAAAAAGGGCTTATGATATTATTCAGCTATTCCATAAAGCCTTCATTTAAAAAAAAGAATAAAGAATGCTTAACATTAAAAGGGCCCAAAAAGTGAGAGGCCCACGACCCGCAAAAAAAAAAAAAAAATTCATATCAAAAAGGGCTTATGATATTATTCAGCTATTCCATAAAGCCTTCATTTAAAAAAAAGAATACAGAATGCCTAAACTTCCGTGGCTGGGTGTCTGATTCAGAAGATTGAGAGTAGAGTCAAATACACACCATTTTTAAATAAGCTCCTCCAGTGAACTCTGATGCACAGCAAAGCATGAGAAAAGGAGTGACTCTCACCGTTATTCTAAGGCCGGGCTAGTACAATAGACCACCAATACGTCTCTCTGGACCTAATCTTTCCTCCTATACGTCAAGCCAGATCAATATTCTTACATTCCATTTTGTATACAGCTGTGCCTCGACCAACCTCAGAACTTTTTCGGTAGTCCTATACTGAAGGGTACAGGACGGAACTCAACCTCCCCAGCCTGACATTTGTGGCCTTCTACCTGGTTGTATCTACCTTTCTCTAAAAAAAGGAACTACCTTAAACCAACAACCTAATAATAAAGTCATACTAGTCTATTTCCTACTTCCTAAACATGCCTTGATAATTTACACTTCAGCAGCTTTCTTTATGCCCTTCTCCCTACTCGTAATGGCCTCTCCTTAACATTTGTCTAAGTCCCTTCAAGGCCCTTCTTAAATTCTTTCTTGAGGACTCAAGTACCATGGCAACTAATAGATGTACAGTGCTGTACAGTTTACAGACCACCACGACCTACATTTTGCCTACTTGTGCTACAAGTAGATGTTACTATTATAGTCCCATTTTATAGATAAAGTGAGAGATTTACTACATTCTCAAGAACATGCAGCTGGTAAGTACTAAAAACACAGGTTTTTGGATTCCAAATCCTGTCCTCTTTCTACTCTTAACATGCTCTCTCCCACAGGCTGCCATATTTAGCAAACGAAAATATAGGACTCCCAGTTAAATTTGAATTTCAGATGAACAACAACTTTTTAGTATAAGTATGCCCCACACGATATTTGTGACACACTTATAGCCACTTTTTGATATTAAAAACTATTGTTTATGTGAAATTCAAATTTAACTGGGCATCCAACATGTTATCTGGCAACGCTATCCTCCCGGCAAAAAGAAAACTCCTAGGTGTCTGTTCCATGCAATTGGAGATTTGTGTGTTTGTGTACTATTCTGTTTTCATTCTATGCTCACACTTAGAAGAAACTCTTGAAACCTTGCAAAAGTTTGGTCCTCAGCTTCTAATCTGACTCCCAATAGCTACTCAGCCATGTCTGAGACTGATGAAGAGAGCTAGCTCACTGGATAAGAGCCTCTGCGTCAGATAATCCTGGGTTTAAACCTTGGCTTCACCATTTAATTAGCTGTGTGACTTTGTATAAGTCATTTAAAATTGCCGAGACTTGGTATCCTCATCTGCAAAAGGGAGGGATGTTTACCTTGAAGTACTGCGAGGTTTAAGGCAGATAAAGTAAATTAAATGTCTGACACTTAGAAAGCAAGCTATAAAGAGTACTTCTGAAGATGATACAGGGAAAGGCAATGGAGTTAGAGACGAGTGAATGGGGCGGGGAAGGGATTTATCACCTCTCTTTCTAACATCCATCATTCTGCGAAGAAGAGAGAAGGGCAGAAGACTATCACGATGAGTCCGAGAAGGAGGACTCTGGCTAAAGACAGGCCTGAGCTGGGCTAGAGAAGACGAAGCTGGAACAGAGAAAGGCAGCAGGGCCGATCAATGACTGTCCGCGGATTGAGGGTTAAGGGGAGTACCCCGGGCCTGTCCTCCGGGAACTACCTCCGGGATGACTCAGGGAGTCGATGGGGCTCCTTCCCTCCCGGCCCAAGGCCTCATCTCGCCCATCAGGCGCGCTCACCCACCCGAGGTCCGCCCGGCCTCCGAGCTACACGCGCCCCCGACCCAGTCCCGCTCCCCACGGGGGCCCGAGGTAGCTCCTCACCAAACCATAGTGCTTTCCAACACCATCTTGCCGCCTTCCTGCCTCCCCGACCGGTTCTCCTGGACCACCTAACAACAACTCCTCCAATTGGCCCAGCGCTCATCACCAATCACTGATCTCAGCTCCGCCAGTTGGTTCCGCCTCCATCCTCCACGTTGCGTTCTGGGAGTTGTAGGCGCCGCCAAAATAAAAGAGACGTTTGGGGCGGGTGGGTGTTGGGGGAAAGGCGAGATAACGTGAAAAAGAGGGTCCCACCTCCACCTGCCCTGCCGTTCAGGTTTTCTGGTGGGGTTCCCTGCCGACAGGATCTAAGAGAAGCTGTGGAGGAACCTTTGAAAGTTCTGTGGCTATGTCTGTTCCAGCGTCAGCATTTTTAAAAAGCGGTGGGATGACTAGTGACTTTCCAGCTCACTCTGTTCCCCATGGCACTTTGTTCATCAAACTACTAAGCCCTTATGCCCCTGAATTGCATTTGCTTGTGTATCTATCTTTCCCACTGCAGTAAGGCAGGAAAGGTGGCAATCTCTGCTATCCCTGAGTGCACTACATAGCCTGACACATGGTAGGAATGCAGAAAAAGTTTGACGAATCAGTAATTTTAACTAATCTCCCAAAGAATGGGAGACAACCTAGTCAACCGTTTTGGTTTCTTTATCAAGAATTACATTAAAAAATGCCTTGGCTGGGAATTTCCTGCAGTGGTTAGGACTCTGCGCTTCCACTGCAGCGGGCACAGGTTCCATCCCTGGTCAGGGAAGTAAGATCCCACATGCCACCGCGCGGCCAAAAATAAAATAAACAAATAAATGCCTTGGCCTACCTTCCCCTACACACACACACACACACCCCAAAGTAAAACCGGAAATTCCAGGTCTCTATCTTGAAGGAAGTGGGGAAAGGAGAGGGGGACCAAGGCATGACTACAGAGATGGTAGATAGTAGATGGAGATGGCAAGTGTGTTGTAGATATTACCTAAATGTTGGTAAAGTTTTAACGGATATGTTCAAAAGTTATTGGTAACCATCACAGCTGGTAGGAGTTAAATCTCTGTATCACTAGAGAAAAAAAAAAAAACCAAAACCTGTCACTGTAACCATAGACAGGATAGTAGACAGCAAAGGGAAGAAAAATAAAAAAGCACAGAAAAATAATTAGTGACAAGTTCAAACATAAACAAAATATTTTAAAAACAAGACAAGAATTACATTTTTTTGAAAAGGAGCTACACGATGTAGAGAACTTGGAAGGGAACATAATAAAGTCTGCCCTTGTGGAGCTTGTATTCTATGGGGAAGGTAGATAATAAACCAATAAGTAAACATATTGTCAAATGATAAAACTAGGATGGATGTGTTTTCTTTTTTATATAAACAGAATATTAGGGAAGACTTACAGTTGAAAAGAGACCTGAAGGATACCTGGGGGAAAGAGAAAGTGCAAGTGCCCTGAGGCAAGAGTGTACTTAAGACCATGAAGGCTGGAGTAGAGGGAGAGAGAGAGAAGAAATGAGGCCAGAGAGGCAAAGGGAGTGGAAAGGTTGAATCATGTACAATCGCAAAGATTATTTTAAGGACTCTGAGATAGGAGCTGTTGGAAATTTTCAGAAGAGGATCACTCTGGCTGCTGCATTGAGAACAGACTGTGGGGGGAAAAGAACAGGATATAGACCAGTTAGCAGACTACTTCAGTGATCAGATATGCTGGTGGCTTATTGTAGGGTGGTAACAAGACGTGAAAATAGTGACATATGGATGGATTTTGATTATGTCATACGATACAAAACTTAGAAAATTTGCCAGTGGATTTGTTGGAGGATGTAAGAAACGGGAGTGTTAAGGAAAACACTAGAGTTGATTCTAAGCAACTACAAGAATGGAGGCACTATTTCTGAAGATGGGCTAGGAGGGGCAGGAACCAGAAATTTAGCTTTGGACACATTAGATTTAAGATGCCTATTAGACACCTAAATGGAGATGTCAAGTAAGTGGGTAGATATATGAGTTTGCAGTTCAGAAAAACGATCTGGGCTGGAGATAGAAATCTGGAAGTTTTTAGCTAATCATGAGGTGACAGGGGTGTTTGACAAATTATACAGGGCCTTTAAAACTTTAAAACATTACCTAGGGAGTGAATGTAGACTAAAAGAAGGGGGCCTATGGTTGAGCCCTGGACATTTCAACATTTAGAGGTTAGAGAGGAAAGGAGGAACCAGAAAAGAGGATGGAGATGGAGCAGTGTAGCACCTTGGTAAGGACAACCGGGAGAAAACACATAGTATCCCAGAAGCTAAATGAAGAAAAGTATTTCAAAGAGCAATAAACTGTCAGATGCTGCTGACATGTCAAGTAAGATGAGGACATATATTTAGCAACACTGAGGTCATCAGCGACCTTAATAAAAGATGTTTCAGTTGGGTGGTCAGGGTAAAAACTTGGAGTGAGTACAAGAGAGATTGGGGTCAAAAAAACCTATCTGTAAAAATTCACTTCGGGACTTCCCTGGTGGTCCAGTGGTTAGGACTCTGCACTTTCACTGCCGAGGGCACGGGTTCGATCCCTGGTCAGGGAAATAAGATCCCACAAGCCGCACAGCGCAGCCAAAAAAAATTCATTTGTAAGACAATTGGCTAACATTGACCACTGCCCGGGTATTATTAAGGAATTATCAATTTTTAAAGGCATGATAATGTTGTTATATTTAAAAAGAGCCCTCATCTCTTGAGTTATATATATTGAGGTATTTATGCATGAACGGATATGATGTCTGCGATTTAACTTAATCCTTTGGAGGTGCAGAGAGAAAGGAGGGGTGGGGTAGAAAGTATACATAAAACAGATTGGCCTTATTTGTGTTGACAATTATTGAAGCTGGGTGATGCATACATGTCAGTTTCCTATACTCTGCTTTTGGTTTGGAAATTTCCATAATAAAATCTTTTGTAAAAAAAAGGAGAAATTAGAAATAACTCATGCTTTTTAATGAACTTTTAAGAAGTAATTTTACAGGAGATGATATTGAACTCTTTGTCTTTGAAAAACTAAAGAATGAACAGCTTTTTTTTTTTCTTTAAAAACAACACGCCCCTTTATTTTTCTTGGCTGTGCCATGCAGCTTGCAATATCTTAGTTCCCCAAAAAGGGATCAAACCCGGGCCCCCTGCAGTGGAAGCGCAGAGTCTTAAACCTGGACCACCAGGGAATTCCCAGGAATGAAGAGGATAATCTGAAATCTATTTTAACTGGCTAATCTTTGTTTAAAGATTGAATGAGACTCCAACTGCGGTAAATAACTTTCAGAATAGCTGAGATTGACATGCTTAAGAGTAAAACATTAGACCAGGATTTCCAGCTTTATAATCCTATGGTTTTGATTTCCCTCATTTTTGCAACGGGCCCTACCTGCATCTGAATACAGATGGCAGGGTACAGCTGCAGAATAAGTGGTAGCTGCTACCCACCACTAGAGGGACCCTCTGACCATCTAGTGCACCCACTCAGCAGCTGCCTGAGTATGTTGAAGGGTGACGAGGTATGCAAAAGCTTTTAAGTTTCATTAGGTCCCATTGGTTTTTTGTTTTTATTTCCATTTCTCTAGGTGGTGGGTCAAAAGGATCTTGCTGTGATTTATGTCATAGTGTTCTGCCTATGTTTTCCTCTAAGAGTTTTATAGTGTCTGGCCTTACATTTAGGTCTTTAATCCATTTTGAGTTTGCTTTTGTGTATGGTGTTAGGGAGTGTTCTAATTTCATTCTTTTACATGTAGCTGTCCAGTTTTCCCAGCACCACCTACTAAAGAGGCTGTCTTTGCTCCATTGTATATTCTTGCCTCCTTTATCAAAAACAAGGTGACCATATGTGCGTGGGTTTATCTCTGGGCTTTCTATCCTGTTCCATTGATCTATATTTCTGTTTTTGTGCCAGTACCATACTGTCTTAATTACTGTAGCTTTGTAGTATAGTCTGAAGTCAGGGAGCCTGATTCCTCCAGCTCCGTTTTTGTTTCTCAAGATTGCTTTGGTTATTCAGGGTCAGTTTTTGCACAGCAAAGGAAAACATAAACAAGAGGAAAAGACAACCCTCAGAATGGGAGAAAATATTTGCAAATGAAGCAACTGACAAAGGATTAATCTCCAAAATTTATGAATAGCTCATGCAGCTCAATATAAAAAAAACAAACAACCCAATCCAAAAATGGGCAGAAGACCTAAATAGACATTTCTCCAAAGAAGATATCTATATTACCAACAAACACATGAAAGGATGCTCAACATCACTAATCATTAGAGAAATGCAAATCAAAACTACAATGAGGTATCACCTCACACCAGTCAGAATGGCCATCATTAAAAAATCTAGAAACAATAAATGCTGGAGAGGGTGTGGATAAAAGGGACCCCGCTTGCACAGTTGGTGGGAATGTAAATTGATACAGCCACTATGAAGAACAGTATGGAGGTTCCTTAAAAATCTAAAAATAGAACTACCATACAACCCAGCAATCCCACTACTGAGAAAGCCATAATTCAAAAAGAGTCATGTACCACAATGTTCACTGCGGCTCTATTTACAATAGCCAGGACATGGAAGCTACCTAAGTGTCCATCAACAGATGAATGGATAAAGATGTTGCACATATATACAATGGAATATTACTCAGCCATAAAAAGAAACAAAATTGAGTTATTTGTAGTGAGATGGATGGACCTAGAGTCTGTCATACAGAGTGAAGTCAGAAAGAGAAAAACAAATACTGTATGCTAACACATATATATGGAATCTAAAAAAAAAAATGGTTATGAAGAACCTAGGGGCAGGACAGGAATAAAGACGCAGACTTACTAGAGAATGGACCTGAGGACAGTGGGAGGGGGCAGGGTAAGCTGGGACAAAGTGAGAGAGTGGCATGGACATATACACACTACCAAATGTAAAATCGATAGCTAGTGGGAAGCAGTCGCATAGCACAGGGAGATCACCTCGGTGCTTTGTGACCACCTAGAGGTGTGCGATAGGGAGGGTGGGAGGGAGGGAGATGCAAGAAGAAAGAGATATGGGGATATATGTATATGTATAGCTGATTCACTTTGTTATAAAGCAGAAACTAACACGCCATTGTATAGCAATTATACTCCAATAAAGATTTTTGTTTTTAAAAAGAGTGATGAGGTAAGGGTGGCAGAAAGATCATTTTTTCCCTACCACATGTTCAGATTCAATTCCTTTTTGGGAAGAAGTCTTCTCCTTACGCAGCCTAAAGGAGAGCTGAGCCTGTGGCTTAAACTCAAATTCAAAACTTTGAGAATACCCAATTCCTCCTTTATTCCAATTACTTGTTCTATCATAAAGTTGTTTTCCTTTTTATTACCATCACAATTCTCTCCCTTCCTCTCCAGTTGATACCACCCACCATCATCCTAGACGCACATCACCTCACACCTAAATTATTACAATCTAAACTGTCTGCTTTTTCTATCCACTGTGATAGAACTTTGTCAACAGATTAGTTTCAGAATTTTGTTTTGATCATGTCCCACTTAGGGACAAAAAACGTTCTATCCTTCCCCATTGCCTACAGTTTAAAATAAAAATCCCTCAGCTTTTATCAGTCAGGTTTCCAGTGTTGCCTCCACCTATACTTATTCCAATATTCTCACTCAGGTCTCCCTCCACCATTGCTTTCACCATGATCTCTTCCTTGTTCTCTAAAACAGATCATTCTCATACCTCTAGGCCCTTGTGCTCAAGTGAAACTTTCCCCAACACTTCAGGCCCACAATAACCTCTCATCTTCTTTGACCTTTATATGCTGTATCACTCTTTCAGAGAACTGAAATCCTTAACTGTATCACATCTAACATGTTGTTTTTGTGTGCACGTATGTGTGTGCTCCTCCTGGACACTATAAACCCTTGAAGGTCAATTACTTCTTTTGACCTTCAACTGCCCAGTGCATTCATGGCTCTTGCTCATTAGCTGCTGCATAAATATTTGTAGAATGACCTTAACAAGGTAGGGAATAGTGGTGTGGAAAGGAACATTTTTTAGTTTGTTTCTCTCCAAATCTCCCCCACCGCCTTAGAACATCCCTTTTTGTCTAGTTTCCCATTCCAGTAAAATAGTCTAAGCTCAACCTCACAGAAGAGAAAAACACATAGCTGAGGAAAGCAGTCTCTATGCTTTTCCAGGAGTGACAGACACCCTGGGGCCAGGTCAAGGGAAGGAAAGGCAGAGAATCCTAGGGCCAACCAATCTCAAGCTTGCTTATCCCACTGTCCCTCTCCTTTCCTCCTAAACCTGAGTAGAATTTTGAGCTATGGGTCCCCAAATCCCTAGGCAACAGACCCACATTAATTCCCTTCCTATTCATTCACAGCTTTTCCTTGTCAAGTGTAAGTTGTTAAGAGGGAGGAGGTGACCAGTAGGTAATGAATGAAGACATTTCTCTCAGTTAGACTCTGAGTTAGACTGAAACTGGAGTGAGGAAAACTGGAAAGGATGCATTTGTTCAGGGTAACATGAACAAAACTGAGCCTGAGGTAGGAGGGTGGAGCAGATGGTATACGAAAAAGAACCAGGAAGAAGCAAGAAGTCTAAATAAATGATGAAAGTTTAATACATTAAAACCAGGTATTTATCACTTTTATATTGTATTTGCCATTTCTGAACAATACAAAGTAGAGGCAAATAGTGACACTTCATAAAAATGTTGATTCCCCATTCCCTTCCCTAAGACCCAGCCTCCCTCAAATATTCCCTCCCACCCCCTACAGAACTCTGTCCTGAATAAAACACTTAAATACATCATAAATAGTAAATTATGAAAAAAAAATAGCAAGAATTGTTTCTTTTCTTCTTGTAAAAAAGAACATGGCAGCAAAGACAGGCAGCCAGAAACTGGCTGGGGGTGTCTAATATAGACAGTTACTCGGGGTATGAGCTAACCTACTATCAAGGAAGGGTGGGATGGAGAGGGGACAGGATGGGGATTCAACAATCTGCCTGAGATGCCAGGCCCTCTTCTTCCCCTGACAGGGGGAGGAGGATCAGATGGAGAACATGGGGAGGAGAGGGATTACACAGCCTGTTTCCACGTTCTCTGCATGAAGAGAGGTGGCAGGGCATGTGGCACAGCAATGACCTCACTAAGGCAAGAATCTGCTGGCTCTCCATGAGTTTAAGAGAATATGCTCTAGCCTCACAGTTATGGACTACCTGTTAAACAGACACAGGTGTTCCCTTCTCCATCTCAGCTCCATGAACAGCAGAACGCTGTTGGAAAAGGTGGTAAGAGCAAGGAAGAAATCTCCTTTGGAGAAGAATCTAAAATTCATTTGATAAGTCTTCATATTTAGAAAAACAAGCAGAATACATTTCAAATTGCAAAACAGTAATAATCATTATGGCCTGGCCGTGAGTAGGGTCCTGCCTAGGAAGGGTTCTGACCTTTTAGCCCTATGACTGCCCCACTGTTTAACAAAAGGGGTAAAGATTACCCCATGTCCCACTCTCTCCATTCCTTCAGCTTTCAGAAATTCATTAAGAGAGGAGGAGTTAAAGAGGAGCTGCTCCTGGCAGAGCAGCTTCTGTTTCTCAAACACCAGGGCTCTTCTGAGGGAACCCTATGAATATGCATCTCTCCAATACTTACGGAGTTTTGATCTGAAACTGTCTGGCTTGAAATTGTGTGCTATTTTTCTTTTCCTTTTTTAAGGAACCAAAAGAAGAAGGCTGGGAGGTGGTTAAACACCCTTACCCCCCAAAACACCTTTACAAAGATTACAGGGGGACGGGCTTCCCTGGTGGCGCAGTGGTTGGGAGTCCGCCTGCTGATGCGCGGGATGCAGGTTTGTGCCTTGCTCCGGGAGGATCCCGCATGCCGCGGAGCGGCTGGGCCCGTGAGCCATGGCCGCTGAGCCTGCGCGTCCGGAGCCTGTGCTCTGCAACAGGAGAGGCCACAGCAGTAAGAGGCCTGCATACCGCAAAAAAAAAAAAAAAAAAAAAAAAAAAAAAAGTACAGGGGTCTTCTTCCACAGAAAAAGAGCTAAGGTTGGGATAATGTACCAGCCAGTCTGTCCTGAGGAAATTAAGAGTCCAGCTCCTGGTGAAAGGTAGATGAGGGGGAAGAAAACCACCAAGTCCAGCAACCCCACTTCCAACAGGAAGAATGGGGGTTTGAAAACAATTCAGTTGTGGAAGGAAGGCTGGCTAGTAGAAAACCTGTGCCACCCAGCTCAGGAGTAGAGAGGATGCTGCTGTCCTCAACTGTCCGAGGCACTAATGCCCATTCATGAGGAAGGGGAAGTAGAAGAGGTTCTTCTTCAGGGAGGAGACGGAGAGCTCCCTTAGCCTCCATTACACTTTTTTTGATGACCAAGTAAAAGAAAACTCAGCATTGCTGGGTCAAGGGCTGACATCTTGGGATCACAGAGATGGTAGAATCTTGCTCCAGGTCTTCTGAGGATTTTTGTTCACTGAAAAGGGAAAGGGTTTAAAGTTAAGGATGTGCAGTATGAGATGAGGCAGGAAAGGAATTCAAGTTTCCTTCTAGTTCAGTCTCAGCTTCCAAGTACAAGGTATCAGAAAAAAAAATTTTTTTAAGTAAGATTTAGGGGGGCACCCAGTCCCCCTAACCCTGTCAATTATGTTGCTGCTCCACTCCATCAGTGATGCTCTTTATACCCTTCCAAAGCATCCACCTCCCCTACATCCCAGACACTTACATGGATGAACTCTGACTCTGGAACTTCATGCTTTTCCAAGAGGGTTGAGCTAACAGGAGGGGGGAAAAAATGGAGGCAGAAAGAAGAATTAGTAAATAAATGAGAAAAGGGACTCTCAGGTCAAATCTCATACTACTTCTCCATTTCATTGGGAATCAATTTAGGATTCAAAAAGAAGGGGCTAAGAAGCTACCAGATTTGGAAGCACATTGTTTTAATTAACTATTTACTTTTTTGTCTTGACTTCTATAAAATATTTCCTAACACCCTGCTCTACCTTCTTCAATCCCCAGGTGTGGCAGGCACCCAATGAACACTGCCGTCTGATAGTCATGCCATCGTGTAATTTTCTCCTCTTGAGTGTGGGCTGAACTTAGTGACTTTCTTCTAGTGAACAGAATGCACCACAGGAGATGTAAAGTCAATTCTGAGATTAGGCTACAAAAAGACTATAGCTTCCTCTTGGGTACATGCTCTCTCACTTGTTTGCTCTGAGGAAGCTAGCTGCCATGCAGTGAGCTGCCTTATGGAAAGGACCATGTGACAAGGAACTGAGGGAACTGGCCAAGAGCCAACAAAGAACTGAGCCCTTAGCCCAATAGCCTACAAGAAACTGAATCCTGCCAACAACCACATAGATAAGCTTGGAAGCTGATCCTCCCCTGGGCGAGCCTTCAGATGAGACCACACTGCTGGCTACTAGCTTCACTGTAACCTCCTGAGAGACTTTAAGCCAAAGGCACCCAGCTAAGCTACACCCAGATTCTTAAGCTACATTATATCTGAGATAATAATGTTTGTTGTTTTTAGCTGCTAAAATTTGGGGTGATTTGTTACACAATAGATAATATATATTTTTGTACCTGGAAGTGAAGTACTGCTGTAATAAAAATCTAAAATGTGGAAGTGGCTCTGGAAGAGGGAACTGGGTTTGAGGACAGTTTTAGTGAAAGTTTAAAAGTGCGCTGAGTATACTGTAGAATTCTGGACTTTAAGGGGATTGCCAGTAAGGGCTTAAAGTGAAAAAATCTTATTAAAAATTGAAGGAAAGGGGATCTTTGCAATGTAGTGGAACAAAGTTTATCAACAATGTCATCTACAGTTATGTGAAAAGTAGAATACGTGCCTCATGAACTGGGTGATCTGGCTAAGGAGATTTCTAAACCAAGTGCTGAAGGTGCCACCTGGTTTCTTCTTAATGCTTATAGTTAAAATATGAGAGAAGAAAAGTAAGTTCAGGGGAGGACTATTAAACAAAAGGAAGCCAAGACTTGATGGTTTTGAAAATTCTGAGCCTCTCCAGATAGCAAATAACGCTAAAATTAAGAAATGGATAAAATCTAAGGCACTGCCAGGAAAATGTGGTCTACAGATGAAGCCAAGGGTATGACTGTAAAATATCTGTTAAGAACTCAAAGTACTATTCAGTCATACAAAAGGTGATTCAAAAGATTAAGGGTATGTCTCTCAGATCCTCTCAACTTAACAGGATCTCTAAGAAGCATAGAGCTTATCAAGAAGGTATTTGTGGCTTCTAATAGCGTGAATCCCAATGAGATTCATAGGAGGCCCACAAAATCTTTGAGGGTATTATAGTAGCAGAAACACTGTCCTGCTTGGACTGAAAGGGACAGAAATAGTACACAATGAAAAGAGACCACTGGATCCCCAAAATTCTGGCAAGAAGCAGGCTGAGAAAATTACTCAGCTGCAAACACATTGTAGTTTTCATGAAAAAGGAAGACTCAGAAGGCAAAACCAAGAGTCCAAAAGGTAGAGCCAAGAGCCATGAATTATTCTCATGCTTTGAGACCTGATAAAAGAAACTCCAACATTTGCTGGGGTTTAGACTAGCTATGGATCAGACTCCTCTGTGCCTCCCGTTCTCCCTTTTTTATACAGGAATGTGTGAAGAGATTACCTATTGTTTGTCTCATCACTGTATGCTGGGTGTGTGGGGAGAAGACAGCCTGTCTCTTTAGTTTCACAGTCCACAGTGATCGTTGCTTCCTGATACACTCTTAGGTAATTCATTCCTCAAGTGTGGGCTAGATTAAATGACTAGAATGCAGAATAGGAGACTTGGTTATGAAAGACTGTGGCTTCTGCTTAGGTGCATGCACTGTCACTTGCTCATGCTAAGGGAAGCGAGCTGCCATGTTCTTAGTTGTCCTATGGAGGGGCTCATGTGGCAAAGAACTGAGGGAGGCCCACAGAAAACAGCCAGCAAGAAACTAAGACCCTCAGTCCAGCAACTCACCAGAAACTGAATCCTGTCAAAAACCACATAAATGAGCTTAGAAGTGAAGCCTCTCAGTTGAGCCTTCAGATGAGCCTAGCCCTGGACAAAGAGCTTCACTATCATGAAAGACCTTGAGCCAGAGGACCCAGTTAAGCTGCACCCAGATTTCTAACTCACAGAAACTATGATATATGTTTGTTATTTTAAGTCACTAAGTTCTGGGGTAATATATTATGATGTAATAAGATGATTAACACACCAAAAACAAAAAATTAAATCACAATCTTTACACTGGATCCTTTTGAAAGGTTAACTGTTCACTGTCTTCAGTGCCTGGGAATCTTTCCAGCCTTAAATCCTAAGCTAAGAATTCTCACTTAACTCACCGGGAGATGAAGCATTAGTTGGGGTATTTTGATTGAATACCAGGAAAGTCTGTACATAAAGACTTCCCACCACCCCCTAAAAATGCAGAGATGTTGATACACTTTTCCAAATCACTAAAGATGAGCTCTTAGGAAGATGAACATGCAAAAATCTAGTGAAGAGCAAAAGACAAACAATAGTCTCTGGAAAAAACAGAATTATGGAGGTTCTCAAGGACCTGAAGAGAGAGATGAGAAGATTACATGGAGAAAGGGGCCAAGGAACCAACCTTGTAGTTAGCATTTGCAAAGTCTCTCCAACTACAGGTGAGAAATAGGGGTCAGGAATAGTCGAGACCTCACTGATTTTCTCTAAAGGTGGAGTCTGAGGTAAAACATCAGGACGACCGAAGTGGACGCCTGGAAAAAAGAAAGGGGAAGAAAATCAATAAATAAAAAAGAAGAGAAAAGGGGGTGGGGAAAATATAGGAAAAAATATGTAGCAACTTGGATTTTCATGGACAGGAACAGGGAGTAGAGGTCCTAAGCAGACAAGGACTCAGAAGGAAGGGAGGGAGTGCCCCCATCACACGGGGACCCCAACCCTGGCGCTGACCTGGCTCCACTTCCGCCTTTGTTGTCACTTGTGCCTTGTGTTCCCCAGAGACCGATGGCTGGTAAGTTACGCAGGAGTTGCCGCTGGGGCCTGCTCGCCGAGAGAAAGATGAGCCAGACCGAAACTTTTTGGAAGGAGAGGGCTTCACTTCAAAAGGGAAAGAGAGAGCCTACTTAGCACCCACCTCAGAAACCATCACCAAGACATAGATACAACTTGCTAGCGTCCCCAACACAAACCCAAAGTTGTTCCTCTGCAAAGCAGGAAAAGGGGTTAATGTCAACAAAGATGGGCTCTATGAACTACTCTTCAGAGGAGGGGGCATCTCAGTCCACTTCACTTTGGAAAAGAAGCAGAGAACCTAGAGGAAAGGAGACACATATCTCTCCCCTCCTACAAGCAACCTCAATGGCTTTGCTTCCGCCTGATGACATGTCTCCTATTCTGTAATTCCTTTGTTCTTTAATAGTATCCTTCAGTTAAACCAGACAAAGATGACCTTTTCACTCTATATCCCTGTAGCACTTACACACACAGCACGATGGTGATACTTTACACTTGTTTATATATCACTTTGAAAAGACTTTGAAAGGATTTTTCCATGTTTCTTAAGACTGTTTGGCATGCCTAAGTCCGCTCTGCCTCACCGAGGGACAACTGATGCCTATGATGAGGAGACAGAGATGGGAAGGAGGAGCTGGAATCTGCCAGTGGCAGCAGCGTGAAAGGTTTGGAAAGAAGAACATTGGCACTTCCCAACCAAGAAAGTTGAGGGAAGAGACTAAGAACACCTGCTAAGCAGAAATGAGTAAGTGATTCTCCAACCTTATGATCCTAATCTAAGAACTTCCTGGCCTTGGGGATATGGTAATATTCTTGCCTATCTCTGTCCATAAAAGTCCAGCTTCGCCTATCTCAGCCTGTGGCATGGGTCCTACACCCACAACTAAACATTTTTACAACCCCACCAATTTCTCAGAAATGCCCCTCCCCTCAATGACACATGTAGGGATTGCCAGGGGGAAAGCAGCAACTTGGAAACAACTGAGACAGACAAAGTGACTGACATAAGGATGGGCAGCAGCTCTCACGGGATGTGGGTAGAGTAGGAGAAGCCTCTGGCTTTGGCAGTTCCCTGACAGAGGTGTCCTGCCCCCCATCTCTTGAAGTAAGGGAGCCATTGGAGGGTCATCTGGCAGAAGCCACTTACAGAGGATCTTCTTGAACACTGTAGTGCACATGAAGCGTTGGAACCGTTCGGCGTAGAAGCTTGGGCGATGCACTGATACGGTGTCCTGCAGAGCAAAAGAGATGGCTGCAGAGTTAGAGAGGAGGAGGCCCAGCAAGAGGATCTCTGGTCCAAGGGCCATTTTTCCCTAGGATGAGAGCCTAGCAGAAGGGTAGAACCCACAAATGAAATAAGGTAAGAGGAAATTGAGGGGGCAAATCAAAAGTGAGAGAGGCAGAAAGAGGAGAGCCTCTAGCTGACTGCTACTCACCCCATCATGTACCAGAGCTTTCCAAGAGTGCTCCAACTTCTTAACAAACCTGACAAGAAAAATGTATATCATGCATTCAACATTAAACGAATGACCTTATAGCTTTCTACTTTACAGAGTTAAAAGAGCAATCACAGTAGCAAAGAGAGAGACCGGGAAAGCACCCCCACTATTATGCTGGCTTTCCAAAGAACAGACAGGGTAGTGCTTATTCCACATGGAGATCGAAGCTGTTTCTAGATAAGTCGATTATTGCCCCCCTCAGAAAGGGGTAGTTAATATGTCCCGGCAAGTCAGGGACAAGAATATTTATTGTAAAAGGGGAGCTGGAGGGACAGATGGGTAAACCTGGAAGGGGGTCAAGTACTGTCCAGTCCTCATTAGTACCTGAAACCTTACAGGAGCAAAACTGGGGTCTAACATTTCCAGCTCTTCCTTCACTACCACACCACTGCCTGAATTCCACAGGCTAATGCTTTTCACAGAACACAGTGATCCTCTTGTTTTTCCTCCATGGAAAGGAGGGATGTGTTTCCAGCTGTATCCTAATGTGGAGTATGACTCATCTCACAGGTCTTCCACAAAAAGCCAGAGAGATGGCGTTTCTACCCTGGTGCTTCTAAGGACTGACTCAGCTTTCCACAGAGGTGTATGCTATGTTTGGGGAGATGGTGGGATAAGGAAGCCAACAGACAGGCATAATCAGGAAATAAAAAACCATCTGAAACCCAAGGAAGCAAGCAGCCAGACTGCAACTTACTCTTCTTGCTTCAGGAAGAATTTGGTGACACCCATCTAAAAAAGCGATGTGAGTAAATCCACATCCACTCTACCCCTAGGATCTATATGCTCCTCACCTGTAAGACTGAAGAATGTCAATGATCCCAATATAAAGCAGCAGCCTTTCCCCTTTACTATTCCGGGCCGGGATGCCACCCATACTGGGGAAGACAAGAGGGAAAGAGTAAGAAAATCTTTTGTCTAGCAGGCAGAGGCTTCTGCTAACCTCAAATCAGATCAGGACATGTAACTGAGACCTAAGCATAGTTAGAAGTCCCATCTTCCATAAGCTGGGGAAGAGCGAGAGACTTCGCCCAGCCCCACCCACTTTGGCTTATGTACTGTAACCTCTTTCTCTCCAAATCTCACCTGCCTGCCTCTCCCACCCCAAATCCACGGAAGAGAATCTAAAAATCACCCCTACTCAGCAATTTTAGGAATACTCTCCCAATTAACTCTAAACTTTCTTAGTACTCTACTTTTTTTTTTTTTTTTGGCTGCACTGCAAGCCTTGTGGGATCTTAGTTCCCTGATCAGGGATCGAACCAGGGCTCTCAGCAGTGAAAGCACAGAGTCCTAACCACTGGACCGCCCAGGAATTCCTCCCCAGTACTTTCATATTTTAATTTATGCCCACTGAGACACTCTTCTGGAGAGTCATGGTAAAGAATACTTTAAAATGAAACCACTTAAAAGACATTTGATACTTTAGTAACTACACTTCCTTGATCCATGATGGTAACAAAGACACCTTCCATAAAGAAGTCTATAATAAATTGTTTTTGATGAAGTTCTAATATAATTTGCAGGCGTGCATCTAAGACTCTGAGCGAACATTTTTTAAAAAGTCTTGAAAAAAAAAAAAAAAAAAAAAAAAAAAAAT
>NW_020175022.1:1063809-1147950 GCF_003031525.2 Neophocaena asiaeorientalis asiaeorientalis
AAAAAAAAAAAAAAAAAAAAAAATTCTTGGACTTCCCTGGTGGCACAGTAGTTAAGAAACTGCCTGCCAATGCAGGGAACATGGGTTCGATCCCTAGTCTGGGAAGATCCCACATGCTGCAGAGCAACTAAGCCCATGTGCCACAACTACTGAGCTTACACTCTAGAGCCCATGAGCCACAACTACTGAGCCCACGTGCCACAACTACTGAGGCCCATGCGTTCTAGGGGCCCGCATGCCGCAACTACTGAGCCTGCGTGCTACAAGTACTGAAGCTCACACACCTAGAGCCGGTGCTCCGCAACAAGAGAAGCCACCGCAATGAGAAGCCTGTGCACTGCAACGAAGAGTAGCCCCCATTCGCCGCAAGTAGAGAAAGCCTGCACGCAGCAACGAAGACCAAACGCAGCCAAAAATTAAAAAAAAAAAAGTCTCGGGACTTCCCTGGTGGCACAGTGGTTAAGAATCTGCCTTCCAATGTAGAGGAAGTGGGTTCGATCCCTGGTCAGGGAACGAGATCCCACATGCATGCCTCAACTAAGAGTTTGCATGCCAAAACCAAGGAGCCCACCAGCCGCAACTAAGGTGCACACGTGCTGCAACTAAAGGAGCCAGTGAACCGCAACTAAGGAGCCATCAAGCTGCAACTCAGGAGCCTGCCTGCCACAACTAAGACTCGGTGCAACCAAAAATAAAAAATAAATAAAAATAAAATAACAAAAAAAAGAAATTATGTTTGTTTTAAAATAAATAAATAAATTTTTTAAATTCCAAAAAAAAAAGTCTCTTAATTTTGAATAGTTCTCCTTCCCAGATGTACAAATCCCAAATTTAAGACATCTTCCTTTCCTTTTACATTCTTAGGAAAGTTCATCCTATAGTTCCGTAAGCATTAAAGCTATTGACTTAACTACTGAATAAAGGCTACTCCTTCTCAGAAGCTGCGTCCCTCCCTCAAGAAAAAGTGCTCTGAGCCTATGCACTCCTTCCCAGCGCCCGAGTCCACTCACTGGTCCTCAGTCTCCATGGTGCCACCTCGTCGAGCCTCGCCCTGGATAGATTCCATGGCTGTGGAATAGAGAGCCTTTTGGGGGGCTGGTCTGCGAGTGTCAGTTGAATATTGTGCTTCATTGCCTAAAGGCTCTCGTTGTGCATAATCTATGTTATGGATTGACACCAGGAGGCTATAGTCCATTATCTTGAAGCTCTGCAGCACCTAATGGAAGGAAAAAACATGATCTGAGCCTTGGGAGGTATGAGAATCTTTTTTCAGGATCTCACAGCTTTCCTGATCTAACTGTTTTTGATAGCGAACCTCCAGAGCTATAACCACAGGATCAGCCTTTGCTCCTCCTACTCCTTGGAGAACAGTACATTGACCTCCTCTGGTCACCCTTCACTGATATCCCTTCAGCTTTCCTTCACCAGAGTACATACAAATTAGGCCACGGCCTAGCCCACAAGATCCTCTTTGTTTGTTCTTTCCTTGTATCTCTTCATGAAAAGAGCATTATATTCTCCATGAAAGAAGAAACACATATTTGAGCTCTAAAAAATCCACAAGGAGGGTCTGGTAAAAGTAAACTTTGTGACAGAGCAGATCTGTGGCAGGTCCTTATATGGCCAGCTTCACTTCAGTTCATTATTTGCTGAATCCTTACCATCTGTAGGCACTGTGCCTGCTTATGTGGATACAAAGATACGTAAGAGAGCTTCTGTCCTCATGGATATTATAATTTAGAAAGGGAAACTAATGTAAAAATAAATACAATACAGTCTACCATGTGTAACAATGGAAGTGCATACATGATTGAGGAATACTACAGAGACGTACATAAACAGGTTTATGAGGGATCTATTAGAGAGAAAATAAATGCAAGTAAATGAAGGAAAGAAGAATGCCAAGGCCTGGAAGCATGAAACAGCAGGCTACGTGCAGGGAGGTATAATTTGGTGTTACTAGAACATAAAATGCAAAGGCTAGGTGTTTGGCACGTGAGAGAGGATGGTAGGGACAAGACAATGACAGGCCTGATGTGCCATATTAAGGAGCCTGGATTGTCTCCTACAGTTCTCAACCTTGTATATTTCCACCAGTTCCAGCAGCTCACTTTGGGGATTTGGTAGGTGGATACAGTAAGGGATAAAGAGAGTTCAGGACTGATTCTTGGCCTCTCCCGCCGTGGAGCACAGGCTCCGACGCACAGGCCCAGAGGCCATGGCTAATGGGCCCAGCCGCTCTGCGGCATGTGGGATCCTCCCAGACCGGGGCACAAACCCGTGTCCCCTGCATTGGCAGGCGGACTCTCAACCACTGCGCCACCAGGGAAGCCCAGGACTGATTCTTATGTGTGGTTTGAAAAACCTCTCTCTGCTCCACCAAGTCTCCAGTCCTCACAACCAAAAGAGCCAAACTAAAATAGGCATTATCCTGGAAGTAGATGCAGAGTAAGCAAAGAAAGGCAAGGATGGATAACATCATGGACTGAATAGAAGATGACAATCCTACAAAAGCAGTTTGCCAAAAAAAAAAAAAAAAAGGGGGAAAAATCAGTAGGGAAAAATGTCACAAAAACCAACAGATGTTAAGAAAGTGGAATCACGGTTTCTCTGGTGGTGCAGTGGTTGAGAGTCCACCTGACGACGCAGGGGACACGGGTTCGTGCCCAGGTCCGGGAAGATCCCACATGCCGCGGAGCGGCTGGGCCCGTGAGCCATGGCCGCTGAGCCTGTGCGTCCAGAGCCTGTGCTCCGCAACGGGAGAGGCCACAGCAGTGAGAGGCCCGCGTACCGCAAAAAAAACAAAAAAAAAGAAAGTGGAATCAATCAACTGTCAAACACTGCAGAAAATTCAAGGAAGGACTGAGAAGTACTCTCTATTCGGCATCTAGGTGGTCATTGGAGAGAACAGTTCAATTGAAGTGGTGAGAGCAAAAGCCAGGACACGGTGGGTTGAGGCAGGAATAGGAGAAGAGAAAGAGAAATGGAGGCATCATTAAATGAAGACATTGAAAAACATTCTCTTAATCTTAAAATAAAAAAGAGATAAACTTGTTTGTATACAGATAGAAAATAGTCAGTTGAGGCTGAAGCCAGAGGTGGGAAAGGAAGTAAGTGATGAAGCAGGATCCTAGAGAAACAGGAGCAAATGGATCTAGGTCACAAAAGGGACTGACCTGGAATAATCGACCAAGTTGGGAAGAAAATATAGATTAAGGATGGTTAAGTGTAGATCCATTTAGAAAGTGATAATAGGGGCAGGACAAAGGGATGGTACAGAATAGAAAGTTGAGGTAGTTTGTTGAGAAACAAGGCTGGGGAGATGAGAGTCAGAAAACTGAAGAGAGTGCCAATCATGTGCAATCTCTGGGAGGAACAGGAAATGGACTGATGAGGAATACTGAGGGCCCAGGTAAGGGGTGGATATCATAAATCTGTAGAGATGCCAGTATACACAGTTGTGTGATTTTTTTCAGCAGCACTCAGCTTCTAAGATATAAATTTGAATTTGGCAGACAGGATCAAAAACTGAGCCATGATGGTGCTGGTATGAAAATAAGGAGAATGTATGCTTATGAGGCCCAGGACAGGTAGCAGGTAGAGAAAAAAAAGACAGGAGGGGAGTTAGACAAACGGGGAGAAAGTAAAAATGTAAAGGCATAAAGGATCTAATATAAAAGTTATTTTAAATGAAGTCTGGCACAGATGGAGCTAAGGAACAGAGTCCCATCTCCCACAGATTAAATGCCTAAGAATGACCAAGCTGTTTTACAGATTGAGATTTCTGGTGCCTGAGAGAGAAGGAAATGTGACAAACTCACCAAACAGTCGCGCTGCAGGGTCTTGCACAGAGCATTGTACATATCAGCATCCAAAAAGAGACCATCAGGGATGTCTTGTAAGAAGTCCAAGTCTTTAAGGGTGGGGAGAGGTTTCTCTCGCTCCTTTTGGGAAGCCCGCCTTTTGTAGGTTGAGCCCTTGAGGTCATATTTGATATGCATCTTGACTGACCGTGGTAAGAGATTGTTCATCACCACAATTCGAATGTTCTTACCACCTGCCTGCACACAGTACAGTCCATAGAACTTAGGCAGCAAAGTCCGAGGGTTCTGGTTGAGGTTCTGAGGACAAGAAAGTAAAAAGAAGTAGAAGAGCAAGTTAGCTGATTTTCAATAAAACTCAAGGGCAAAAGCTGTCACCCCCCTTCCTTTGTCTGTTACATGGGATTCACATACAATCTGCCCATAAGCCCACATTACATTTGTTTAAAATTTCCCAATGTATCTATCTCAATAATGAGATCACCACCAAGCCAAGTGGAAGGCCTACAATACAGTAAACAGTCAGGATACTAAACATATGATGAACACATTCCTTCAGAGAGGTTTAAGAGAAGACAGCACTGAAAAAGACTTAATGCTTAGCCTTCTGTATAGTATATTCTTGTGAGTATGAAAGGAGGCAAAGGAGAGTTCCCTAACTTCTCCAGAACCTCCAAGAGGTATCAGTCAGAGTAAGAAAAAATACAGTATTATCAAGGGAAGTAACCAACCTCATCCTCTACTCTAGGAGCTGGACTAAGAATGGAAAGCAGAATCATCATTGAATAAAAACAAAAATAAACAAATGGGACCTAATTAAACTTAGAAGTTCTTGCACAGCAAAGGAAACCATCAACAAAATGAAGAGAAAACCCAAAAAATGGGAGAAAATATTTGCAAATGAAGTGACCGACAAGTGATTTTTCTCTAAAATATACAAACAGTTCATGCAGCTCAATATCAGAAAAAAAAAAAACCCCAATCAAAAAATGGGGACTTCTTTCGAAGATGGCGGAAGAGTAAGACGCGGAGATCACCTTCCTCCCCACAGATACACCAGAAATACATCTACATGTGGAACAACTCCTACAGAACACCTACTGAACGCTGGCAGAAGACCTCAGACCTCCCAAAAGGCAAGAAACCCCCCCACGTACCTGGGCAGGACAAAAGAAGAAAAGAAAAAACAGAGACAAAAGAATAGGGACGGGACCTGCACCAGTGGGAGGGAGCTGTGAAGGAGGAAAGGTTTCCACACACTAGGAAGCCCCTTCGCGGGTGGAGACTGTGGGTGGCGGAGGGGGAAAGCTTCAGAGCCGTGGAGGAGAGCACAGCAACAGGGATATGGAGGGCAAAGCGGGGAGAGATTCCCGCACAGAGGATCGGTGCCGACCAGTACTCACCAGCCCGAGAGACTTGTCTGCTCACCCGCCGGGGCGGACAGGGCTGGGAGTTGAGGCTCGGGCTTCGGTCAGAGCGCCGGGAGAGGACTGGGGTTGGCAGCGTGAACACAGCCTGCAGGGGGTTAGTGCGCCACGGCTAGTCGGGAGGCAGACCGGGGAAAGGTCTGGCCCTGCCGAAGAGGCAAGAGACTTTTTCTTCCCTCTTTTGTTTCCTGGTGCGCGAGGAGAGGGGATTAAGAACGCTGCTTAAAGGAGCTCCAAAAAAAAAAAAACAGGAGCCCCAGAGATGGGTGCGAGCCACAGCTAAGAGCGCAGACCCCAGAGACGGGCATGAGACGCTAAGGCTGCTGCTGCCGCCACCAAGAAGCCTGTGTGTGAGCACAAGTCACTATCCACACCCCCCTTACGGGGGAGCCTGTGCAGCCAGCCACTACCAGGGTCCCGGGACCCAGGGACAACTCCCCCGGAAGAACGCACGGCGCGCCTCAGGCTGGTGCAACGTCACCCCGGCCTCTGCCACCGCAGGCTTGCCCTGCACTCCGTGCCTCTCCCTCCCCCCGGCCTGAGTGAGCCAGAGCCCCCGAATCAGCGGCTCCTTTAACCCCGTCCTGTCTGGGCAAAACAGAGACGCCCTCCGGAAACCTACACACAGAGGCGGGGCCAAATCCAAAGCTGAACCCCTGGGAGCTGTGAGATAAAGAAGAGAAAGGGAAATCTCTCCCAGCAGCCTCAGAAGCAGCGGATTAAAGCTCCACAATCAACGTGATGTACCCTGCATCTGTGGAATACATGAATAGACAACGAATCATCCCAAATTAAGGAGCCGTGTGGACGAAAGGCTCAAGTGAAAGTAAGTCAGAAAGAGAAAAATAAATATCATATATTATCACTTACATGTGGAATTTTAAAAATTGTACACATGAACCTATTTACAAAACAGAAGTTGAGTCACTGATGTAGAAAACAAACTTGTGGTTACTGGGGGGAAAAAGCAGGGGGTAAACTGGGAGACTGGGATTGACATACACACAGTACTACTATACACAGAACGGATAATGAATAAGAACCTACTGAATAGCACAGGGAACTCTATTCAATACTCTGTAATATGGGAATAGAATCTAAAAAAAGTGGATATATGTGCATGTATAACTGACTCACTTGGCTTGCTGTACAGCAGAAACAAAACACTGTAGATCAACTATACTCCAATAAAAAAAATTTTTTTTTAATCATCATTGAATCTTGTCGTTGGGTAGCAGGGTCTAAGCTAAGAACACTTAAAATAGGACAGATAAACAAAACCTCCTTTAGCCATAGAGAGACAAAAGAGATGGGAAAAGCACAAAGATGAACTACATTCCTACGACAGAAGGGCTGACGTTGTTTTGTCCCCCTGATGGCAGCCTCCCCAGCCTTGTCCTGGAGTGGAGTGGGCAGCTCAAGCAGCCAGTGCTCCTGGTCCTCTCACCATGTAGTATCCTGGAAGCAGCTTCTGCAGAAACTCCGCCTCTTTGTGCTGGACTGTTTTAATGATGAATTCATCATCGCTGGACACATAGAAGAGGGAACCACTAGCCCCAGAGTTGCAGAGTTCAATCAGCGGCTCATTGCAGAGGGAGTACTGGGCCCAGAGAAAAGAGAGCAAGAGGTTCAGAGATACAAGGGCATGCCCAACAAGAAATCAACTACAGATGCAATTCTAAAGAAAAACTAGAGCAAGAGTGTGGAGAGAGGGTCTTCCTTTGGAAGTATCCCTCTGATACTGGAGTCCCAGGGTCCTGAAATCTGGAAGCTTACCAAGTAATCATCAGGGCGGATACCAAATAACTCCCGAAAGTAGCGGAAGGCAACAGGTGCATAGGTCTTGAACCGAAAGTCATTGTAGTGATGAGCAGGAGTCAGGTTGCTCCCTTCACTGTGGGGTTGAACAGAAGAAGCCATAACTTACCAGTCCCCGTAATTTAGGGAGTCCACACCCTGGAAAGACACTCAGTCACCCAGAGGCAGGTCAGTACACCCCTCCTGAGAGAACCAAAGGGACTAGATGAGTCAGTTACATAATGGGACAAGGCACAACATGGGGATTAAGACATGGGCACAGGGAATCATATTACCTCCTCTCGATGCACTAAATTGTTTTTTAGGGCTCAGTCCACAGGCCGGAGGCTCATGGAAACATCCAAAGGAGAGCATGTGCTCTTCAAATTCTCCAGTCCCCATATCACCCTGATTAAAATCAGGTTAAGGATTGGATGCATGCCTAAATTAGACATGAACCCTAAAATGCCCTGATGATGATATTAAAAAGCCACATTTTCTAGGACATTCCCCTGCACATTAACCTCTGTACCTCGGGAAGAAGATACTCTCCACCACATAGAAGTCTTGCATGAGGACATCCCGCTCTGGTTTGGTACTCAGGCTCCCCACAGTGTGAGTAATGCCTAACTGGATGGCACCTTTTAAAGCTGATGAGGTTGTCTAAGAAACAAGAGAAACAAGGGGAAAGTTTCTAGTATTAAATCTGATCATAGCAATAAAAACTCAGGAGAGAAGAACCAGAAGGAACACAGGAGAGCAAATGCCTATCTAGTAGTTCAGACTAAACTGGGGCAATCCAGTTTCCCCATCCCCACGCTCTACATGGCAGTTAAGCCTGCAAAGATTGGAAGAGCATGAAGATACAGAATAGCAAAGTGGGGAGACTCTCTAAACAAGGTGTTCCCTCCTATCCACATCTATATCTGGAAGATACGTTGTACTGAGAGAACAATCCTAGGTCTCACTCCAAAGGTTCATGCCCCCAGAGTATATGGAGTCCTCCAAACATTTTATTCATCTGATACAGAATGTAACTAAAATTAACAGATACTCTGATTCACTGCCTAGCTACTGAAGTTCAGTTCTCTAAGGCAAGGGCTGACTGGCGTTCCAAGGACAACTGAGTGGCAAAAAAAGCTCCTGACTGAAGAAGAAAGCCTGAAAGATTCAAATTATTTCTGAGACAACTATTTAGATTTAAAATTATCATACTGTGGTCAAAACACAAATATAAGAGCCCCACTCTTACAATCCAGGATTTCAATGTCATGGGAAAATGTCGTATTATCTAGTTCTGTGCTGTCCAATATAGTAGCTACTAGCTACACTCGGCTATTTAATTTTAAGTTAAAGTTAATTTAATTTAAAAATCATTTCTTCAGTCTTACTAGCCATATTCAGGTATGATTAGTGGGTACCACACTGGATAACACAGATATAGCACATTTCAATCACTGCAGAAAGTTCTATTGGACAGTTTTGTTCTAATTGATTTCCCTTATCCCCCCAACCCTCACCAAATATTACTTGTATCAATATTCTACCTAGCCCTCATTGGGCATTAAAATTATAACTAGGAACTTCCCTGGTGGTCCAGTGGTTAAAAATCTGCCTCCCAGTGCGGGGGATGCGGGTTCGACCCCTGGTTGTGGAACTAAGATCCCACATGCCATGGGGCAACTAAGCCCATGCGCTCTGAAGTCCACGTGCCACAATTAGAGAGAAGCCCGTGAGCCACAACGAAGCGCCTGCACACCACAACGAAAGATACCATGTGCCACAGCTAACACCTAATGCAGCCAAATAAATAAATATTTTTAAAAATAAGAATAGGGATTTCCCTGGTGGCACACTGGTTGAGAATCCACCTGCCAATGCAGGGGACACGGGTTTGAGCCCTGGTCCGAGGAGATCTCACATGCCACGAAGCAACTAAGCCCATGCACCACAACTACTGAGCCCGTGCACCACAACTACTGAAGCCCACACACCTCGAGCCTGTGCTCTGCAACAAGAGGAGCCACCGCAGTGAGAAGCCTGCATACTGCAAAGAAGAGTAGCCCCTGCTTGCCACAGCTAGAGAAGTCCATGCATAGCAACGAAGACCAAACGGGGCCAAAAAAAGTTTAACACTAAAAAAAAATTTTTAAATAAGAATATTTTTAAAAAATAAATAGAATTATAACAAATTTTTTAAGTGCTTGCCTCTCCAATTAGACTAGAAACTCATCTTTTTGTCTCAGTGTTCAGCACATAAAAAGAGCTCAATAAATGTCTGTTTAATTGACATGGGCCTCAGAGTCCATTCCCAGGGAGAGTCAGGTCCCTGACTGAGAATGAGTCAGTCCACCTCTATCACTTCGGACAATGCAATAAAGACAGAGAACAAACACAAGAAAAATTTACATGGGCCAGACAAGGTATAGATGCCAAATAGGAGGTTGAACACTGTACCCCAGGAAACCTAAGCATCTCCAATTAGTCCAGAACTGGGGAATTGGGTCACTCCAGGATGCTTCTCTCCTGTTTTCCCTTCACCAGTTCAATTTTCTCTTCTTCGCTATTACTACTATCTTTCCAATCCATTTGATATCTCTAGCTCAAAAATCAGGTATTCTAGGCCCTATTCACCAATTGAAACTACAATCTTAAAAAAACAAAACCCATGGACTTCCCTGGTGGTCCAGTGGGTAAGATTCCATGCTCCCAATGCAGGGGGCCCAGGTTCGATCCCTGGGCCGGGAACTAGATCCCGCATGCATGCCACAACTGAGAGTCCACATGCCGCAACTAAGAGCCTGCACACCACAACTAAGAGCCCGCATGTCACAATTAAGAGTCCACCTGCCACAACTAAGAGTTTGCATGCCGCAACTAAGAAACCCACATGCTGCAACTAAAGATCCCGCATGCCGCAATGAAGACTCAGCGTGCCACAACTAAGACCCAGCACAGACAAAAAACAAAATAAAACAAAACATACACACACACAAAGAAAAATTCTTGACCTGCTGTCTATCTCTGTATCACCAAGCTGAATGGGATCCAGCCTTCACTTTATGTACATCCAGCACAAGAAACATGGTTCCCTAAAGCTAGGTAAGAATGGCCTTGGGGGCTTATTACATGTTTATATCTAACAGGGAAACACAATTTCTTCAGCTCAGTGAAAAAGCATCCAACACCAGATTTGTTCATTAAGAACATTCTCATTTAAACACATATACAGGGACTTCCTTGGTGGCACAGTGGTTAAGAATCCACCTGCCAATGCAGGGTACACGGGTTCCATCCCTGGTCCAGGAAGATCCCACATGCCACAGAGCAACTAAGCCTGTGTGCCACAACTACTGAGCCCACGTGCCACAACTACTGAAGCCTGTGCGCCTAGAGCCCATGCTCCGCAACAAGAGAAGCCACCACAATGAGAAGTCCATGCACCGCAACAAAGAGTAGCCCCCTGCTCGCTGCAACTAGAGAAAGCTGGCGAGCAGCAACAAAGACCCAATGCAGCCAAAAACAAAAATGAAAACAAACAAAACGAAAAACACATATACAGGGTTTCCCTGGTGGCACAGTGGTTAAGAATCTGCCTGCCAATGGAGGGGACACGGGTTCGAGCCCTGGTCCGGGAAGATCCCACATGCTGCCGAGCAACTAAGCCCGTGCACCACAACTACTGAGCCTGTGCTCTAGAGCCCATGAGCCACAACTACTGAGCCTGTGCGCCACAACTACTGAGCCTGTGCGCCACAACTACTGAAGCCCGTGCGTCTAAAGCCCGTGTTCTGCAACTAGAGAAACCACCGCAGTAAGAAGCCTGCGCACCGCAACGAAGAGTAGCTCCCACTCGCCACAACTAGAGAAAGCCTGCGCGCAGCAACGAAGAGCCAACGCAGCCAAAGATAAATAAATTTATAAAACAAAACAAAACCCATATATACAGACGGGAAATAATTTACCCTTTGTAAAGTAAATTCTAAAGTTCAAGTTGCGGGGCTTCCCTGGTGGCACAGTGGTTGGGAATCCACCTGCCAATTCAGGGGACACGGGTTCGAGCCCTGGTCCGGAAGGATCCCACATGCCACAGAGCAACTGTGCCCATGTGCCACAGCTACCAAGCCTGCGCTCTGGAGCCGCGAGCTACAGCTACTGAGCTGCGCACCACAACTGCTGGGGCCCATGCGCCTGGAGCCCATGCTCCACAGCAGGAGAGGCCACCACAGTGAGAGGCCCACGCGCTGCAGCGGAAGAGTGGCCCCCGCTCGCCGCAACTAGGGAAAGCCCGCGCACAGCAACGAAGACCCAACGCAGCCAAAAATAAATAAAAATAAAATAATTAAATTTATAAAAAATAAAAAAGTTCAAGTTGTATGATGGCTATTGTGCAAAGGTTTAGCGTATCAAGAAATGGGATGGAATGTGGAGAATAATATCAGGGAGACAGAACTATCCCTTCCTGGAGTAAGATGAATGGGTTTCACCCAGACACACCTTTTTATATGTTGTCTCTCCTGAGGAATCAACACCTCGGTGGCCTATTTTCTTCATGGGCATGCCAGAGGCATAAGGCACCTAGAATAAGAAGAGTCAAGATTAGTACATGATTCCCATGTAACACACCAAACAGCTACCACGATGGTAAATCAAAAAAAAACAAAACATGCAACACACCCTTTTTAGGTTAAGAACGTTTTATAAACTCTTCAGAAGATCCCTCCCATGCAAACACACAGCTATAGTGTTGCTCCCCAAAGAACTAAACTGACTAAAAGAACACAAAGAAAACTCTAAAGAACACATATTTCACCTTTGGTTCTCAGAAAGATGACATAGAAAATTAAAATGATTATCATTAAAGAAAAGGAGAAACAGGGGAAGTAAGCAATAGCAGCCCCAGAAAAAAGGAAAGACCCTCAGTTTACAAAAGCAAGAGAGAAGTAGAGCTCCACAGACCCAGCTTTCTTTCAGAAACTACTACCCCTCTAATATTCAATCCAACCTGAACACTATTTGCTCAAACTGAATTCACCAGCAGAAATGATCTAGCCACTGGCAAATGCAAGTACTGCGAGCCCAAGTATTAAGAGGCTGTGGCAATAAGATGAGTCCTCTAAGATAAGGGCCTCAGTGCCTCAAAGAGATTCCTGAGAACGTGGTATGGCTTTGTTTTCTACTCACATACATCACAGCCTCTGAAAAAAGGAAGAAGTAAAACCAGTGGAGCAGAGGCTAGAAGGCTATTCTCCACAGCCAAGATGCCAGCACAACAGACATGAAGGTATTCTTCACGATGTCGATACTCAAGTTAACAAGCCAGAAGGCAAAAAGACTACTGAAAATAGCATGTTACCATCTTAGGGCCTGATATTTAAGTTCTACTCTTCTTGCTAAGACCCTTAGTGCCAGAAAACCCTCAGTATATAACCTGACAGATCTTGGAAGATGTTCTGAGAAAAAAGCCTAAAATCCTACGCCAAAATGGTCTGCACTCTGAGGTCCCGTCACAAAACCCAGGAGAGATGCAAGTAAAAAGAGGAATGGGAAATACTCTGTGGGAAGAAAATTAAGCAAATACAAGATACTCTGCACAAAAGAGAAAAACTTAGAATATCAACAGCTTCAGTACGGTTAAAAGAAGTTCGCCACATTCACTGAAGCTACGCAGTCAGGAGGTATTAACAGCAAAACAAGAGAATGAGCTTTAGTGTCAGACTAGCTTTGAATCCTAACCTTATTAATTACAGGACCTTGGGCAAGCTATAGAACCTCTAAACTTCACTTTTTCATCTATAAAACATGGATAACAACAGTACCTACACTCATAGAGGCTCTTTGCAGGATTAAATAAGAATACCTATAAAGAGCACTTAGGTACCTTATTTACTCTTTGGTACATTAAAAAAAGGCTCAGGGTCTTCCCTGGTGGCGCAGTGGTTGGGAGTCCGCCTGCCAATGCAGGGTTCAAGCCCTGGTCCAGGAAGATCCTGCGTGCCGCGGAACAACTGGGCCCGTGCGCCACAACTGCTGAGCCTGCCCTCTGGAGCCCGTGAGCCACAACTGCTGAGCCTGCGTGCTGCAACTGCTGAGGCCCCCACGCCTGGAGCCCGTGCTCTGTGACGGAAGAGGCCACCACACTGAGAAGCCCACGCACTCCAGCAAGGAGAAGCCCCCACTCGCTGCAACTAGAGAGAGCCTGCGCACAGCAACGAAGACCCAACAGATCCAAAAATAAATAAATAAATTTAAAACATTAAAAAAAAGTTCAATAAATCTGAGCTATTATTAATATTCATAATAAACTGTGACAAAAGTAGAGTTGCATAATTACCAGCCTACCAAAGAGATGTGAGAACCCTATCTAGATTCCAAGACCCAAGTAGGGGGAAACTAAGGATGTTATAAACAGGTATCCTTCTATCCCAGAATGAAGGTTTTAGAACCACTGTATCAATATAAAACTCACCTCAGATGCCATGGGTCTCTTGATTCCAGATGCTGTGAAAAAAATAAAATAAACAAACACAACCATAAGTATATACACACACTCACAACGATCTCTATCAAGCCCACTGAAACAATCAGGATTTGAGTCACAGTAAACCTGACAATGAGCTCCTGCCTCTTGCTCATTGATAACAGATCCTTTTGGATAGGGATTTTAAACGTCCCTTCTTTTTCCTCCTCCATACTCACAGAGCCCTTATGCATATTCCGTTCTCATTCTAGTCCTTTTTCTTACACAAGTGTTCATATTTTCTCTAGGAAATATATCTGTTCTTGATACATTTAACCATCAGAGCCAGAGGGTCTCATTTGATACCATGGCTGAAAGAGAAAGGCCATAAGAGATACCAAGACTTATTGGACAACCTGGGCTTGATTAATAATTTTTCCTGTAGAGCTAACAGGGTAGGTACTCTTAGAGCATATCTACGGTGCTTTACACTTCTACTAATTATTTCAGAAAAAAGGTAAAGAGTTGGTCTATGGAAGCTTTATTTACAGTAGCCAAGATATGGAAGCAACCTAAGTGTCCATCAACAGAAGAATGGATAAAGAAGCTGTGGTGTGTCTGTGTATGTGTGTGTATACATATACATATTTATGCAAATGGAATATTACTCAGTCATAGAAAAGAATGAAATTCTGCCATTTGCAACAATGTGGATATCTCTAGAGGTTATTATGCTTAGTGAAATAAGTCAGAGAAAAACAAATACTCTATGTTATCACTTATATGTGAAATCTAAAAAATAAAACAGATCAATGTATATATAACAAAACAGAAACAGACTCAGAGAGAGAGAAAACTAGTGGTTACCAGTGGGGAGGGAAAAGGGGGGAGGGACAAGCTAGGGGTAGGGGATTAAGAGACACAAACTACTGTGTATAAAATAAATAAGCAACAAGGATATATTGTACAGCACAGTGAAATATAGCCATTATTGTGTAATAGCTTTAAATGGAGTATTATCTGTAAAAATACTGAATAACTACATTGTACATCTAAAACTAATATATTATTATAAATCAACTATTCTTCAATTTTAAAAAAAAGAGTTGATCTATGGAGATGAGGAGGCTAAGGATGGGAAAATGCAATGTCAAAAAAATGGAAGAGCACAGAGTGCAGGCAGAACCTGACTCTACATCCTTCCATCCTCATCTTGATTTCTGCTGTAAAAGCAACAGGAATTTGTTGGTGTGTACTTAGTAAATATATAATCAGTGGAGATGTGTAAGATAAGTGTGTAGTTAAATCTCATCAATATTATGACTTTTATCCACTTAAATGTAGAAAAAGATTTCAAGAATATGTTTAGAAAGTGACTAAAAGACCATTATCTATAGAAAAATACTCTAAAAGGTTAAATCAATTCTTAAGGGTCTGCGATCCCTATAACTTTCATCCATGATCACATTGGAAACAGGGAGACAGAACTTTCTCCCCTTCATATTGAAGAATGTTGGCCTTTTTTCTTCAAAGACTACTGATATATTATTTTGATGTAGTTCTAAAGAATTCAAAATGAATAAAGATTAGTCACATTAAAGAAAATTAAAAAGAAGAATCCAATTCAGACGAATCCTCAATAATATAATACCTGAATAGGAAGACCCCAGTTCTGGTCCATATATAAGGTTTAATGGTAAAACAGCAGCAGAGACAAGATGGGCTTAAGGGCAATCAGGTAAAGCTCTAATTACTATTGTTTAAGACCAACGATCAAGGGCCCTAAGAATTTCAGAATATAGCTGGGCTCAGAGAAGAGATTGTGGTAGACCTTAGTAGTACAAAGGCCACAGACTAAGCATTTCTGGTACCAATAAGCAGAGCAGCAAATTTCCTTCCCCATAGTGAGTCAGAGTAGCAAAACTATGGGGAACAGATGGTTTTCATTCCTCTTCCCAAAAAAGGAGGTAAGGGAAATGTCATCTAGCTGTTAGGAAGATATGCTGCATAAAATGGCCCAGAAAATTAGAAAAACAGCAGAGCCCAATAATCTATGCTTTTTGCAGGATGCTTCATCTTCAGTCAGGTCAAGTTCAGGTAGGTGAAAGACCATTTTAGAACTGGAACCCTAAGCTAAAGCTTCCAAGGAACAATAAGCCAAGACGAGTCAGATTTACGATAAAACTGTTACTGACTTAAAACCTTTTAGACAAGAGCCAACATGCTGAGCTATTTAAAAATCAGAAGACCTGGGTTCAAATCCCTGTTACATCAGGTAAACTGTTCTCTATATTTAACTAAAAAAAGAGGAACCATATTAGAAGGTTTATGTAAAGATTAGATAAGACAAACTAAATCAGGGACTTCCCTGGTAGTCCAGTGGTTAAGAATCCGTCTTGCAGGGCTTCCCTGGTGGCGCAGTGGTTGAGAGTCTGCCTGCCGACGCAGGGGACATGGGTTCATGCCCCGGTCCGGGAAGATCCCACATGCCGCGGAGCTGCTGGGCCCGTGAGCCATGGCCGCTGAGCCTGTGCTCCGCAACGGGAGAGGCCACAACTGTGAGAGGCCCGTGTACCGCATTAAAAAAAAAAAAAGAATCCATCTTGCAATGCAGGGATGCCGGTTCAATCCCTGGTCAAGGAACTAAGATCCCACATGCCGTGGGGCAACTAAGCCCGTGTGCTGCGACTACTGAGCCCGCACGCTCTGGAGCCAGGGTGCCACAACTAGAGAGAAGCCCGCACGCTGCAATGAAAGATCCTGCGTGCCACAACTAAGACCCACCCAACACAGCCCAAAAAAGGATAAACTAAATCAAAGTACTTCATGGACTGTGACGTGCTATACAAATATGTTGTCATATGTGAAATTTTTTTTTTTAAAGAGACCACAGACGGTGCAAGAGGGTTTCTTTTTTTTTTAATTTTTTAAAAATCTATTTTATTTATTTAGGCTGTGTTGGGTCTTCGTTACTGCATGCAGGCTTTCTCTCATTGCAGCGAGCAGGGGCTACTCTTCGTCGCGGTGTACATGCTTTTCTTTGTGGTGGCTTCCCATGTTGCGGAGCACAGGCTCTAGGCACGCAGGCTTCAGCAGTTGTGGCACACAGGCTCAGTAGTTGTAGCTTGCAGGCTCTAGAGCACAGGCGCAGCAGTTGTGGCGCACAGGCTTAGTTGCTCCACAGCATGTGGGATCTTCCTGGACCAGGGATCGAACACGTGTCCCCTGCACTGGCGGGCAGATTCTTAACCACTGTGCCTCTGCGCCCATATGTGATTTCTAATGCAAGAGTAAAGCTGGGGCCCCCAGGAAGGTTTAATGTTCAATTACCTAGACCTATATGAAATTCTAATTAGCACCTCAAAGTTCTTGGCTCCTCCCCAAACCCTCAGCCTCCATCTCCCCCCCAACATAACCTTGTGCAAGTGTACAGGCAACTGTAGAATTAGTAAGTCTCAATAAGGAAATCAGTATGCTTTCAGTTGAGAAGACAACACTGATTCTGGACTTCTTGGTCAGTACCTGGCTTATCCCTTCCTCTTTTACCCCAGAGGAAGGGGTTTGGAGGGAGCTGGCAGAACCAAGAGCCAACATCCAGTCCTAGGCTGACAGTCTCTCCTAGAACACAACCTCTTCTGCATGCAAGGAGTCAATGGACCAAGTTAAACAATGGAGAAAAGAAAGCAGGTAAGTGATTTTCAAGGCAGAGAGTAGGTCTGGGGCTTTTTTTTTTTTTTTTTTTCGGTACGTGGGCCTCTCCCGTTGCGGAGCACAGGCTCCGGACGCGCAGGCTCAGCGGCATGTGGGATCCTCCCGGACCAGGGCACGAACCCGTGTCCCCTGCATCGGCAGGCGGACTCTCAACCACTGCGCCACCAGGAAAGCCCGGTGTGGGGCTTTCTTACTCCCTAAAAAGTTCTACTTTGATACCTTTCCTAGTTTTATCACAAAAACACATAGCTCTAGGGCTGCTACACCCTTACAAAGTACCCAGAATGAGGGTGGGAGGACTTCGCTCAGTGGAATATGGTGCCAACTACTTAGCTATCTGCAACTGCAAAGCTTGGATTAATCCCAAGAACACTATAGCTGAAGCAGTTGGATGGACACTGGGGTCTAAATAATAATCAGAACAAGTAACAGTGGGAGGAGAATTGGGACCCAAGACTTACTCTCTTCCTTGTCTGAAGTTTTGCCCCTAGGGCACAGGTCAGAGCTCCAACCTCCCAAAGAAGAATGGACAGGAATAGAAAAATATCTGGAGAATTTTATCAATGTTGCTGTAACACCCAGCTTGGTCCAGAAGAAACCCAATGAAGAGCAGAGTGATATTTCAGGGAACCAGGTACCATCTGCTAAGGCTTGACCATTTGGCCCAAGGCTCTGCCAATGAGAAACTGCCTACTGACACTGAAGAGTCACCAGCACTGTACCTGTTCATCTCATAATCAAGCTTTCTCTTCAGAAGGAAGAGGAGGAGCAGAAACGGAGGAAGAGGGGGGAGGTGGACAGAGGGGGGAGGAGAAGTAAGGGGAAAAAAGAGAGAAAAGAAAAGAATACCAACTCAGCAAGGCAACACCCGGCTTAGCAATGCCATCCAGCCAATGTTTAAGGAGAACGAGATTCATCCTTATGGATAAGACTAGAATGTTATTCAACAGAAAGTTTGTTTTCTAGCATCTGTGTGAAAAATGATCTCTGATAAGTATATACTATCATCTTATAATCCCCATATCCACAATCCATATGTATCATCCTCTTTTTGGGTGGGGAAACTGAGTATAGGGCAGAGTTCCAATGTTAAATTTCCTCTTCCTCAGGGAAAAACGTTTCCATAGTTTGTTTCCTTCATGGCTATGTAACTCCTACTTATTAACAGGCCCTAGACCAAGAAGCATTCTAAACAACCAGCTAATGTTGCTCTACTGGAAGCAAAAAATAAAGCCGTGACAAAGAGGCTGCATCAGAAAAATAATGGTCCAAATAACTTAATTCTGAGTGGCTCAATAGATGATATAGAGCCAACCATGGTGATTTCAAGCCCTAGTTCCTCTGCAGAAAGATGGAAATGTAAAAGACCTAGAGGACATTACCAAGGATCAAGGTACAAAACTGTACTCAATTACATATTTACTAAAAAAAGACTGGCTTGTTGTTCACCAAAAATATTAATAAATAAAAGACCTAGAGGAGCAAGGGTGTACTCACTTTGGGAATTTTAAAAAAATTCTGACCAGAGCAGGTTCAATCTGGCTGAAATTTATAGACATTAAATGAAAGTTGATTTTTAAATAGAACAAGTTGAGAACTTAGTTCCTTCAGCCACATATGAACCTACCTGCCCATTTTCAAGCAAACAAATCAATAACAATTTATATTAAGAAAAAAATCATTCAGCAAGGGCCTTTGAGATTTTAATCTAATCTTATTTATAAGTAAAAGTACAGAGCATAAGGGATGTGCTCAAAATCACAGAGCAAAGGCGGTGACAGAGCCAGAACTGGAATCCATATTCCTAAGCCCCAGTTCAACTCTTTCTTCTAAACTATCTTTTGTTTACGATTTCCTGGCCACTTGGAGTCTAGGCAGGACAAGAAACCAAGGGAACTAGAATACTCTTACAAACTAAATAAATCTCAGAATTGCTAATGGACAACATGAACATATATTTTCTTCCCTTGAGGTATTCCCTTCCCTTCCATTTTCACTGATAAGAGGATTAAGAGCAGAGACCTCCTCCTTCAGTTCCTCTCAATGAAATGAATAACAACACTCTGTTCTCCCAGCAACAGTCATCAATGTCACTGGCAAAAACAGTATAGGAAAGTATCTTTCATTTCTTTTAGTGAGATTATCCTTGTTCTGAATCAGACAATGCCAGTATTCTAGAGGGGCAGAAGCTATCTTTCAAGTCTGATACTTGAAAGAGCAGTTTCACAGATGTTAAGGTCCTCACTAGTAGTAGAAAGTACCTTTTTGTCTTTGTAATAAGACATGAACAACTTTAGCAGAGAGAGAGAGAAAAAGTTTTTAATTCATCTCAGATTGGAGTTTTCTTTTTGGTGTAAGTGGAACCATGTCTTGCTCTGATTAAAAGCATAAGGGTTATGATCATTGAATTTGCAACGACAAAAAGAGGGCATCTGATGGGCACTCCTGTTTCAGTGATCTTGAAATTGACTGCAGAATCAGTCACCAATCCTTGGCAAAAATCCACATTAACTTCTAAAATATTTTCTTAAAGTATGATCAATAACTCCACATATTATGCATGGAGGAGCTCAGAATTTTGTTGCTTTTTTAGGACAGCTAAAGTCAGAAGGGGAAGTTCCCTTCTGCACTATTCTTTTGTTGAACAACCAATATTTAATCTGGCTTAAAGTCAAGTTAGTTCACAAACAGCCTTTCAGATTACTGAGAGAGCAATAAAGTATAGTGGGTAGGAATGTGGGCTCTGAAATCAGAACACCTAGGTTGGCTAGATTTGAATACTAGATCTACCATTTACTAATTAGGTAACTTTGGACAAGTTGGTTAAAATGCTCTAGGCCTTGGTTACCTCATCCATAAAATGGACATATAATAACATGTATTTCATAGGGTTGTTATGAGAATTAAATAAGTCCTGTATAGCACCTAACATGCAATAAATGCTCTATAAATACTAGCGATTATTACTACTATCATTGTGAATTATGAAACCCCATCTACAGGATGGGAAGTGTCAGGGGAAATAAGAGGTACAACAGAAAGGGAAAAGAAAAAGAGACTCATTTACTGAAACAAAAGGAAATGGAGTTATGGGAAGACTTCGAGGGAGACAAAAGATAGTGAACGGATTCATTTCATACTGTGGAACTGTGAGAAAAGAAGTTTCTGTGTTAAGACAGCATCTTTTTTGGAGTGGACAGAGGGAAATGGGAGCTAAAGTGAAATAATGCTTGCAAGACATCCACAGCCTTCTCAGAAGGCCATGCACTACTACTAAAAGAAAGTCTGCAATTGTTATGGGGAAGAGGAGTTGGCTGCTAGTAACTACAAGGACTCATGCTTCTTCAGCACAAATACACATCAGTTCTACCTCTCTTACGGTTGACCCCACAGCACAGAAAGTTGAAACCTAAATGAGGAAAAACAGAAAATTATCACTTACTTCTGGGGTTCTACCTGCTTAACAGCAGAATAAGCACATTAAAAAAACAAACAAACAAAAAACACACATCAATGCTAAAGTTTAAAATTATTAACAGGACCTGACCTGATGACCCCCAGTACCATACTGGGAAATGTTAGATGATTTTCTGCAGTTCTAGGTAAATGTCAAAAAAAGAGACAGAAGGAGAAGCTCAGGCAGAAAAATTCCAGGGAAAAAAAAAAAGAAAAATTCCAGGAGTGATCACAAAACTTGCAACCCAAACAATTTCACACTGGAGTGATTTCAGATTGGCCAAAAAATTTCAGGTATAAAGCTCCTTGCATGCAGGCTTCTATCCTTTTAAAAAAGACTGTGTATACATTTTATTTGACGGTCTTCCACTTGTGAGGGCAATTTGGTAATATCTAGCAAAAAGCCTTAAAAACAAATATGTACCATTTGTCCCAGAAGTGAGAATTTATCCTAAGGAAATAGTCAAGTGGACAAAGACACATATACAAAGATATTTATTGTAGCATTGTACATAATAACTATAATTGGGTAGATATAATGGGAAAGAATCTAAATGAACAATATAGGTGACATAAGTTGTAGTGCAGTCATAAAATGGACTAGTATACAACCATTATTTTTATGTGTAGGATAAAATCCATTATTTTTATGGATAGGATGTCACAATAAATTGCTGAATGGAAAAAGGTAAAAAATTACATAATGCAATATTTTTCTAAAACACTTACCTATAAAGTCACATGTATTTATACACATAGAAAACGTCCAAAAGATTATATACCAGAATGTTAAAATACGACTATACTGGATAGTGGGATTAAGTTGATATTGTAAGTTCAAGTTTCTATTTTTCCTTATCTATATAAATTTTCTGTAACAAATAATTAGATAATTTAACAATTAAAGGAAAGAGATACACAGGAATGGCTTTATTATCTTTGTTTTATAACCATTTTTCCCAGTAAACTAGTGCTCAACAGTCCCACACATACCACCATCAATCCCCTCCCCACACATTAACTCAAGCTCCTTACAACATATTATGATGCTGCAGAGATAGAGGAAAAATGTGAAAAGATGTCTAGAAAGCTGCTGACAATTCCAAGCCACAAATAAGCATGACTCCTATACACTCCCTCCCATTCTTTATTAATTATTACTTTGAGATGCCTATACAACCTGAAACAAACCTATATCAGCACATAGGATAAGAGGTTCTCTCTGAAGAATTTACCTTTCATATCCTTCAGAATATCAATTTTCTCCTATAAAACAGGTATACCTAATTTCAGCAGATCTCCTGGATACTTGAAAAATAAAGATCGAGCCTCAAAATTATGAAAATTAGCTGAGAAATCTTTAATGTTACTAAATAATTTCACAACAGCTGAACTAGCCAAGTCAAGTGCCTAAGTGGAAACAACCCAATCAATTCCTGCTAAAATACAAAGTTGAATCATCATACCATGTCACAGAAAATTTTTCTGAGTAACTCTGTACTGGTCTCAAGGAAGCACTCCATTTTGGTCCTTGGCCCCACCCTAAATTGTGTTTGTGATGAAAAAGGTACCCAAGGCCTTAAAAGAGGAGATAATTGAAACAAAGATATTTTTAGACAGTAAATAGCTCCAAAATATGAGTTGTTGTTCCCCTCCCCCGCCCTGCTCTCAGTGTGTGGAAAACAGAGTTGGCCTTAATACCAGAGCCTCTCCCAGTGCTTTCAGAGCAGAAGCATTTCCGTCGGAGATGAGATGACATCATCTACCAGATGAGAAACTAAGAGGCAGTCTGTGACTGACTTCAATGTTTGAAGTACTCATATAATTTTGGGAGGCTAGAAGTTGGCCGGATGTGCATTGCTCAGACGAGTTTTGCCCGAACAGGTCATAGAGAAGCAATTCCAGAGACCTACCAATACTACTACAAAAATGTGTCAGTAATTCCTATATAAAGCAGAAAGAGACAAGCAGGCTTTTTGGAAGCAAAATGCTAATTCTTAGAGGGTCTCCTGGTTGATAATATTGAGAGCCAGAGATTTCAAAAGAAAAAAAAAAGAGCAAAAGCAAAAACTTGCACAAAAAAACAAAAGCCATCAGCCCAGTTGTTTGCTGGACTATCTCAAACAAGCTCTCTGGTCCTCTTTAACTTGAAATACTGAATTTTAATTATACCACTGCATGTAGGAGGCATAATATGTTATCCAAATGAAAATACTCACAAATATGTCTGAAGTGTCAGCCTACCTAATGAGAAGTACTGCTGAGCACAAAGCTCTAAGGAAATTTTAAAAAGGCACAAAGCTCTTTTAAAAGGAAATTTTTAAAAGGCACTATTACTATGCCCTCAATAAGAACTAAACCAAGCCAATTAAGAAAACCAAGCCACATCTTAGAGAAGAGCTAAATTTTGTTTCCTAGCAGGTGTCAGTTTTTCCTAAGGATCTTCTAGAAAAAATGAGAAAGGCAAGGATGCTCTTAGAAACAAAAGCTCAAAAGCAGTTTAATCTACCAGTCCTGGGGTCAGCTGAGAGCCAACCTGGTCAGCTAAGAGCCAACTAAGTAAGTAGCAAGGAATGAGCTGCAAATTTATTAAGACCCATCTTGATAACATACAGATTTTATGCAGTCTTTGCCACTATTAACAATGTCTTTGAATCTCATTTTCCTAATTTGGAAAATGAGAGGGTTAAATTAAAATATCTCTACACTTCCCTCTAGTGATAATTTTCTTTTAATTTATTTTTGGCTGCGTTGGGTCTTTGTTGCTGCATGCGGCCTTTCTCTAGTTGTGGTGCTACTGTGTGGGCTACTGTTCATTGTGGTGCGTGGGCTTCGCATTGCAGTGCTTGTTGCAGAGCACGGGCTCTAGGTGCACAGGCTTCAGTAGTTATGGCACGCAGGCCCAGTTGGGGCTCGCGGGCTCTAGAGCGCAGGCTCAGTAGTTGTGGCGCATGGGCTTAGTTGCTCCGTGGCATGTGGGATCTTCCCGGACCAGGGCTAGAACCCGGGTCCCCTGTACTGGCAGGCGATTCTTAACCACTGCACTACCAGGGAAGCCCTAGTGGTAATTTTTGCTTCTAGTTCTATAAGCCAAATTTCATGGTTCTCAGGCCTCAAATATGTATCTCTTAGCAGTAAAATTTTGACTGAAATTTGTGAAAAAATCTGAGTCCTTCTTTAAAAGACCCGAGTCTCCTGGATAAGCCAACCCACGGCCAAGAAGCAGTTGAGATTTCTGGCAGATCACCACCTCCCAATTCTATTTCCAAACCTGGTTCTATCTATCTTGAAAAAAAGCAGTGGATATTGCTGGCTTAGAATGTACATATTTGAGCCGAGAAAGTAACTTAAATGATATCATAATGAGCATAAATTACCTCAACAATGCACTTCAATCACCTCCCAGACACTAATGCAAGAAAATAAGAGATATGGCCACGTTACTTCTCTGCCATCCCTTTTATACAGGTTCTTGTCAATGACAACTTGGAGTTTACCAGGGATGTTTACCTACACTGTGCACAGAAAAGCTAATATACTCTAAGCTATTTATATATCCTTAAAATAAAAAAAAAAAAACCTCTTCCCATTCTCTTCCTGTAACTTCCCTTTGCCCACTCCCCATCAACATTACTGATCCTTTGGGATAGTGCTTATTCTTGGTTAACTCCATATTGCTCAGTTTAGTACACAAGGCAAATAATATGATATATGGAACTCCCTACAAGGAATCTGCCCTTCTCTCTCTTTTTACCAGTCTTCTTCAGACTCCAACAATAAGGTGACTTTTTGGGAATCAGATATTTAAAAATTAATACACATTGTATACAGCCATTAAAAACAAACAGACTGGGCTTCCCTGGTGGCGCAGTGATTGAGAGTCTGCCTGCTGATGCAGAGGACACGGGTTCGTGCCCCGGTCAGGGAGGATCCCACATGCCGCGGATAATTTCACAGGAGGAGAAAGAAAAATGATCAGTAACAAAGTTTAAAAAGATGGAGGGGTTGAGGGAAAAAAGTTCACTTCAAACAAAACAACAGTAAAAGAAACAACGGAAGCTCATAGGAGATATGAATGAAACAGAACCAACACATATGTACAAACTAAACAATGTTCTCTTTTGATAGGAAAGGGTGGAGAAGTGAAGGGCAACAGGGGAAATGAACTAGGAAGGGGTTTCCTCTAGGAAACACCATCAGTCCAAACACTCTCTCTTTGAGACTGAATGATGGGCTGGGGTTTGGAACACAGAGAAACAGAAATTCCCTCTGCCGAGCTATCAGAAACAGCATACTTCCTGAAGCATACTTGTATCCTTGATCAAGAGGATACACCCAGTAAAAAGGAGAGAGAAGAAACTGACAACTTTGGTCTTTTTGCTTTCTTCATGTCAAGTAAGAATATCCCAAAATTCTAGAAAAGAAAATATCCAGTTTAAAGGACAAAATACCCCCCCACACTTTCCTTCTCCCCAGTTCTGAATTTGGCCTGGTGTTATCGCTGTTGTTCACTTCACAGGCTATAGTTTCCATTATTTATTATCAAAGAAAAATAGACTGATAAAATATTTAACAGCTAGTAGCTAGCACATATTTAAGCAAAGTTATTAATCAGAACAGTTTTATATCAAACCAGAACAGCACACAGAAATTAACAAACAAAACATAATATGTATTTTGATATTCAAAGCTAACTTATAAGTACACATTACCAATTAATATCAGATACTGGATACCTAATAAGTCTATATAATTATACTTGACAGTGGGCTTGAGCAGCCATGGCAGAAATAAATGGATAATTAAAAACAATGACATTCTAATGTCAGTTTTCCGGCAGAATCTACCAAGGGGACAAAAGAAAAAAGGAGGGGGTAGGTGGGTGTAAACCCTCTGCGGAGAAAGCAAAAAGAAAAATCTCTCCCTACTTATAAAATACCAATCAAAACGAAACCTGGTGATATTCTGCCTACATGGCATGCTGTTCTATCTTTACCTTTCCAAATTTCAGTTTCTCACTCCAATAAAGTGGCTTAAGTTGCTTTATTTTTCACTAGTATGGAAGAATTGAAAGGAAAGAGATCAGTCTGCAAATGGCCTACACTGTACCAAAGAACACAGACAAAAAACCCCTGCCATTTAGAGTTATCAGATTACAGCATACATTTACTGGTGGAGCTCTGCTGAGAAGAACAAAGCCACCAGAATCAAGGACTGATAAGACTGGCTCTACTACAAAAGTTCCAAGCAAAAATCTTCTCTCCTGTGTCTTCCAGGGTCTCCCTCACTAGTTAAGGGAAAGTCAGAAAAGGAGCTGTAAAAGTTACCTCCAAATCATTTGTGCTCATGATAAAATCATTTGGTGATATGTGACAATTTCAGAAATGTTCTGGTCTGAAGCAAAAGGAGCTATAGGTTCATGATCTTCTAAGGTTTCAAGTGCTTTTTCTTAGGGGAGTCACACATGATTTTATCACACAGCTCTTATTTCAGGGGAGCAAAGGACACCTCAACACTCTAACTTTACTTTTTAACTCCTCCACTAACTTCAAATCAAGTCTCCAAAACAGAAACTCTTCACTCCCTTCCTGGTGGTAAAAAGGGGACTCAGTGGCTGAATTTCAAGCTCTTGATGGACTAGTCAAATTGCAGACAGGGGGCTCTCCTACACTGGTGTGACAGATGGTCGCACTGTCAACAGCACCTTATCAGGGCTGCTTTTATTTTTTAAGTGGTGCCACTGTCCAAATAATAAGGATAGGAGGGAAAGGAAGAGAGGGAATACATTTCCTTTAACACATGCAACAGCTGACAGCAAACTGCATCACCTTTTCTTAACCAAAGTTTAAGAACAAGCACATGATAATGGCTGCTGTAAACTGATATTCATTTATAATTGCCTCCCTCCCACAAATCCAAACATGGTAATCACTCCAATGGGAAAAGATCTCTCAGACATCTCTCACAAATCTCTCAGAGCGAGTGCTTTGCTCTACCTTCTGTATTTCACTTGTCAGCAGCTTAAAAGACCAGCTCTCACTTAATGGTGAAATAATATAGACAGGGGTTTAATACTGGCAGGGAACAACCATTCTAAATTACCTGTCCTTCCTAATTTGAATGCCAAAAGATTTTGAGCCTCCAAAGGTTATGAGTGACTTATCTAAAACATCAATCTGTCCCTGAATCCTGACATTCTTATTTTGTATCCACTTTCAACACTGCCAGAGAATCTTGCCTTTAGGATTTCAGTTTCACCAATATTTGAGTTCAGCTAAACACCTAAGGACAGTAACTTGGTTTTAGGATGATTAAAACACAAACACACACACAGTCCTACCTTGAATTTCTACAAAGCTAGCCTTTAACAATTTAGGAAATCATAAACCATTGTTTATTCCTGCCAATGTCTTAAATTCCCCTGGTACCATTCCGACAGAGCACCACTCCCCTCCAATCACAAATAAAACACATTCTCAGTAGCCTTTTTTGCATCAGAATCAAACATCCTCTTCAAAAACATATCCTTGAAATGAAATATTCTATTAAATTAAATTCAGTAAGCCAAAACCTAAGTGAACATGCAGATACAACAAAAAGTCAACAAGGCTTATCTGCACACAGATAATCCCATGTTTTCAGAAATATTTATGAGAATTTTTCTTAATTTCTTAATCCATGTCAGTATTTGCCAAAGAAGCAGAAAAGGACGGTGTTAAGAAACAAAAGTAAAAAAAGGAATCTAAGCTATTTATTTTTAGTCATTTGTATATATCTTGACTTCACATATGAACACAGTAAAGTCAAGGAGCTGTAAAGTCCACTAAAATCTGATATTTGATTTTCTGGTGAAAACACAATAGCAAAAAACATTTATTCAATCTGAATTACATCTTGCTAGTCCTCGGATCTGGCAGAAAATATAAAAACATACAAAAATATCAAATAGTGACATCTTAAATAGATAGTAGGACTTCCCTGGTGGCACAGTGATTAAGAATCCGCCTGCCAATGCAGGGGAACAGGGTTCGAGCCCTGGTCCAGGAAGATCCCACATGCCGCAAAGCAACTAAGCCCGTGCGCCACAACTACTGAGCCTGCGCTCTAGAGCCCAGGAGCCACAACTACCGAAGCCCGTGCGCCTAGAGGCCGTGCTCCGCAACAAGAGAAGCCACCGCAGTGAGAAGCCCGGGCACTGCAACGAAGAGTAGCCCCCGCTGGCCGCAACTAGAGAAAGCCCGAGCGCAGCAACAAAGACCCAAGGCAGCCGAAAATAAAAAATAAATAAATTAAAAAAAAAAAAAGATCAACCTGGTTTCTAGTACCTGATTTGATAGTTAAGTCTGTTTAACGACTGTACACAACCATTCTTCTTTCAGCACTGGGGGAGCGGGAGAAGAGGCTTTAAATTGAGGAGCCACTGTATTAAAAACACTGTCATTTTAACTTTATCCTTCTTCACATTTAGAATGCAACATGAGTTGTTCTGGCCTGCTAATCCTTTATAGGAAAGGTAAAAATCACCTCTCAAGAAACTAAAAATAGATGTACATAAATAAAACTGCAGTTTGGAAAAAGATATTTGTGACCAAGTATTTGCTCATCTGAACTGGAATATGAAAGGTGGAACCCTCTATTTAGTCAACTCAAAATGGGAAGGATGCAATCCCAGGCCTAAGGAAATGTCAGTGTCTCAGGTAAAAGCATCCATCATGTGGCAGCCTCTCCTGTTCACAGTGTAGAGGCAACAGTCACTGTGGAACCCCAGACATTTCTGATGGAAGCTCTAGAACAGTTTCTGACTCAAACTACCCACACACACACACACACAAACCCCAACACCACACATTTTCCCTCCTACACACAATCTGTTGCTTTTCTTGTGGGCTCCTCAGCCCTCCTCAATCTTCAATAGTTTCTAACCACTTTGAGCTATATTCCCTGGCTCCCTTCTCCAAGTGCCAATGTCGTGCCTAATCATTCCTCCAGTCCATTTCCTATTATGCAATATTCGCCACAGCACTGAGAGCCACCCCCACCCACCCCATCCTTCTCAGGCCTAATTCCCAGCATCACCTCCCTCAACCTTTACTGCAATTCGAGACGCCACCGTTCCGCCTTCTCCATCTGTTTTCAGGGTCTTTTAGCCCTGATTTCCCACATTCCTCAGGTTTTCTTCAAAACCTCCCATTCCTTCCCAAAGTTGGGCAGTCTAAGGATGGGAGTCTCCAAAGAAGAATGTTTGATAAAATGTGTACGTGTATCTGTGCGAGCGCACGCGTGTTTGGGGGCGGGGGGCACGAAGTGAGAAGGAATGACGCATTAGGGGAAGGTGTGACTAAAAAGACGGCTCCAATAACTCCCACCCCCAACAAAATCCACAATTCCCTAACTCCCCAGCAATGGAAAGCGTCCCATAACGCTTCCATACCTTTTAAGTCCCATGGCTTCTCTTCCACAGTTTCATCCAATTAATCCTGCAATTAACTTGGATTCTACCTGCCTCTCACACTACGTAATTCCTCCCTACTTACGAAGCCTCCATTTACTCTACTTTTCTCTACTCCCTTCGGTTCCCTTTCTGTTGCCTTCCTACCCCCACCGTCAATCTCCATCCCTTCCTGACCCTACTCCTTCAAAGCCCTCAACCCGGTCTCCTCGAAGCCAGCCAATGTTCCTGACAGCTTCCCTTTTCTCAGTCAAATCCATCCTTTCCTCACACTCCCCCTGCCAGCTCAGAAAACTAGAAAAGTCTAGTCCTCTGTCCTCCTTACCGGCAACGACTCGGACATCCCCAACTACAGGTGCCCTTCCTGGGTCTCGCTCTTCCCCCCACCGCACAGCTGTCAACAGCCCCCAGCCCACGCTCCGCCCTGATTACCTGAAGACGAGGTGCAGGGAGGGACCCCGGAATCCGCGGATGAAAACCCGACCGCCGACGACCCAGAGGAGGCCGACGCCATCTTGGCAGCCCCCTCCCCCTCAACGGCCTCGCTCCCTTTCAATCCTCTTCCTCTTCTCGGGGTCGAATCTTCCCCACGTCTCTTCACAAAACCCGCGTTCAGCGGGCCGCCTCCCCGCCCCCTCTTTCAGATACGTCGCGCCGGCTCCGGGACCAACTCAGGGCCGCACCATTCGGCGGGCATGGGGGAAAACTCTCGTCTCGCACCCTCTCCGCAACTTTAACCGCTTTCCGCGGGAGCTCCTTTCCCCCTTCACAACAGAGGAAGCTCAAGCCAGCTGCCGGGACCCCGCGTCCGGACCAAACCACACCTAAAAGAGCAAGGTGGGGAGTGAGAAGTCCCAGCGGAGCGAGTGCCCCCTCCCCCTCCTCCCTAGCCACAGCCTGTTTATCGCCCAACCCCACCGCTCCACTCCCGGTGGCCAAAGCAATCCAGGCATTGCGCATGCGCCCAACCTTCTCCGCGGCCCATCCCATCCAATAGGGGAGGAGGGAGGGCCCCAGAGAAATCAAGCCAATCAGGAGGCCGCTTCTGGTCACATGACGCGGGTCCCTCGCGCCCTAACAAATCCAAGGGTCGAAGACGGCGCGCTCCTGTCTACGGTGCCTCGGTGAGTCAATCTACGTTCGACTCTTTGAAGGGACTAGGTTGCGAAGTCTGAGCAGGGTATCTGAGTACGCGGGGCTGACCCTTTCAGTTCACAGCCCAGGAAGAACTCCCGATAGAAGCGCCGGTGTCAAGTCAAAGACGTTAAACAGTTGAATATCACAAAACACATTCCACCAAGTATTCTTCCGGCTTTACTGCCTTGTTTACCATTTAGTTTAACATGCGTGCATGTCTTGCCTTCCTCTGAATGACATTCGAAACAGATCTACCCTTTGCCTCAAAAGCAATACTGCGCACAGTGATTAATTGAGTAAATATTTGATAAATGAACGAATAATGTCCATTTATTTGATAAATGGACAGGAATAAAGAGCTGTCCAAAAGGGCCACGGAAGGCGATCAGAAACCTAACACAATCTTCCTGTGATCCAAACCTTAGCCTCTCTCAGTAACCTATGCTCCAAAGGGCATGGAGACTCAGAGAAATTCCCCATTCTAGTCTAGTCTTCGTACTAACCCCGCTCAATTTTAACAAAATACCCTGGAGATTATGAACCCCGTTGGGGATATGAAGACCTGACTATCTCTCTCTGAACAGACTGTAAGCTGCTAGAGAGCAAGGACTGTGTTTCACCCTTGTATCTCCAGCTCCTCCCATGACGTTAAGTATGTACTTAGTAGGGGCTCAATAATTATTCGTGGAATGAATAAATGAAGAGGAATGGAGGAAAAATCCTAGGTATTGCAGCCCCCAACATGGGCCTGGTTATCCTCTATCCGGATGTCTTCTGGGTCTTCGAAAGAGAACATAGGACTTGAACGTACAGAAAATATCTCCAAGCATTGACCTCTGCCTTCTACCCCCTGCGTCATCAAGATCTAAAATAATTGTTTCCCTGCTGCCACCTGCTGGGTTATTCATCTTCCTTTAGGTACTGAAGATAGACAAACTTCAAATGCTTGTATTACCACTTATAATTCCATAGCAGTGGGATTGTGTAACATTGAAGTATTTTATGATTCTGATTTTAAAATTGGAAATAGACCAATAAAACCCTGACTTACCAAGGCGGTAAGTCAACAGGGGGATCTTCTCCCTCGGATTTGATCTGTGAATTAGATTTCAGCCCTCCTGAAAGAAGAGACCCCTGTTTTGTAGCTTCTTAGGGGTTTTTGTTTCTCCTTTACATACCAGAAAATAGCTACTATTACTCCTACCACCTTGTATTATGTCAGTCTGTTTCCTTGTTCGTCTCCCTCATAAGACTGTGAACATTCCAGGGCAAAGATTACATCTTATCCATTTTTATATCTCAGACATCTAGAATAGTGCCTGGCACAGAGCAGTGCCCAGTACATGCTCCTGAATATATGAATGGATGTGGGCAAAATTCAAAAAGTGGGGCTAGGGGTGTTTTCCATATTTTCCCCAAAACCTTGTCTTTGCCTCCACTCCCAGTCAATCCCTGGCGTGGCCTCTGAGTCATAGAGCCACTCTTCCCCAGTAAGATTCCTGGCATAGCAGTACTGGGGTGACGTGGCAGGGTGTGGAAGCAGGGGCAGAACAGGACACATTGGCTTGGTGTCCCCAAGGATATGCAAAAGGGAATTCACCAATATATCCTTTAGAAAGGGGGGTGGCAATCTGGTGATGTCAAAATAGAGCCACACATACAGACTTGAAAGAAATAGTGTATACACAGATACACACAAACACACACAGCCTTACTAAAGTGACCTTCATGTCTTAGGACAGTTCCTAACGTCAAAATGGAGTGGCTAGGTCAACATAGAGGCAAAGTAAGAGGATGGGTATCTTATTCACTCAATTAGTCATTATTTCATTCATTCATTGAATTAGCATTATTTAGCCTCAACTACATCCTAGGCACTATGGGAATTCCTGGTATACACAGATGAAGATAAAGTCCCTGGCCTCAAAAAGATCACAGACTAATGACAAAGACAGACACAGAAATGATCAGAATGAAACATAATAGGTGCCATCACAGAGTGTGCACAAATGCTGTGTTTTGAAAACCATATTTTCAGAATAAAAAATGGGAAGAGAAGTTGATACACTCTTTTTTTTTTTTTTTGCGGTACGCGGGCCTCTCACTGTTGTGGCCTCTCCCGTTGCAGAGCACAGGCTCCAGACGCGCAGGCTCAGCGGCCATAGCTCATGGGCCCAGCTGCTCCGCGGCATGTGGGATCCTCCCGGACCGGGGCACGAACCCGTGTCCCCTGCATCGGCAGGCGGACTCTCAACCACTGCGCCACCAGGGAAGCCCCATACACTCTTTTTTAAAATTAATTTTTATTGGAGTATATTTGCTTTACAATGTTGTGTTAGTTTCTGCTGTACAGCAAAGTGAATCGGTTATACACATACATATATCCACTCTTTTTTAGATTTCCTTCCCATTTAGGTCACCACAGAGCACTGAGTAGAGTTCCCTGTGCTATACATAGGTTCTCATTAGTTATCTATTTTATGTATAGTAATGTATATATGTCAATCCCAGTCTCCCAATTCATCCCACCTCCCTCCTTCCCTCCTTGGTAACCATAAGTTTGTTTGCTACATCTGTGACTCTATTTCTACTTTGCAAATAAGTTCACCTGTATCATTTTTCTAGATTCCACATATAAGTGATATTATACCATATTTGTCTTTCTTTTTCTGACTTCACTCTATATGACAATCTCTAGGTCCATACATGCTGCTGTGAATGGCATTATTTTGATACATTCTTTTTTTTAATATTTATTTATTTATATTTTATTTGGCTGCCTCAGGTCTTAGTTGCGGTACGCAGGATCTTCGTTGCCGCGTGTGGGCTCTTAGTTGCAGCATATGGTATCTAGTTCCCTGACCAGGGATCGAACCCCAGGCCCCCTGCATTGGGAGCGTGGAGACTTAGCCACTGGACCACCAGGGAAGTACCGATACATTCTTGATAATACCACAAACTATTTGAGATTGGAACTATTCCCGAGGATTTAGGAGGCATGATCCCAAGCGTTATAGGAGCTGTGACTGGGAAGAGAGGAATCGGTGTTGAGAAGACTCCACTGTCGTATAGAATTGGAATTTTTCCGGATAGACAAGAAAGAAAAGAGATTTTAAGGAGAAGGAAAAGCATGGAGGCATGACAGTGAATTGGTGTCAGGGAAATGATGCTAGAATAGGATGATGTGGCAGGAGTTGAGGCTATGAAAGGCAGGGAGAGGCTAAATTATGAAGGACCTTGAGTGCCATGTGAATAATTATCACCTAGGGACTTCGCTGGTGGCGCAGTGGTTAAGACTCCATGCTCTCAATGCAGGGGGCCCGGGCTTGATCCCTGGTCAGGGAACTAGATCCCACATGCATGCCGCAACTAAGAGTTCACATGCCGCAACTAGGAGCCGGCAAGCTGCAACTAAGGAGGCTGCCTGACGCAACTAAGACCCAGAGCAACCAAATAAATACAAAAAAATTAATAATTATCACCTACTAAACATCTATGTGCTTACTAAATACTGGGCTAAGCAGTTTACAAGGATTACATTTCTTAAACTCCTCAACCACCTTAAAGGGTAGGTATTATTATTAGTCCCACTTTACAGACGAGAAAACAAATTCAGCGAGGTAAAGCAACTTGTCCAAAGTCACACAGCTAGAAGACCTTAAGCTCAAACGCAAACTCAGGTCTGACTGGCTCTAAAGCTGTGCTCTTAACCATACTACTATTCTGCCACAAGGATTTTGGACTGTATCCTGTAGTTGGCGGGGAGCCATTAAAGATTTTTGAGCAGAAGAGTGACAAAATCTGCGTTTTTAGAAAGGTTTCTACTGACAGCAGAGTGGAAAACGTACTGGAGCAGAGGGAGACTGACCTCTTCTAAATGAAAATTTCTAGACTCCCAAATTCTGTACTTGGGGTAGTGGGGCTCCTGGTGTCTCCGAGCGGAGTCATTCCACAGCCCAGATGGGCACGCGAACTGCGGCGGGGAGCTTGGGGTGGTCTCTACGCAGGAGTGGGCGGGGCTGAAGCTTTGAGAAGGCCTAGGGGATGGGACTAGGAGCCTCTCGACGCTCTGCTACTTCTGCCTGTAGGCGACCGGCTTCCGCTGCCCGCCCGCAGGTAGTGGTGTCAAGCACCGAGCCCAGAGAACGGTGATGGGTGAGGAGCTGCTGGTGGCAACGCAGTTCGTGTAGGCGATATGAGCTTGGCTGGGGGCCGGGCCCCCCGGAAGACCGCGGGGAACCGACTTTCTGGGCTCTTGGAGGCAGAGGAGGAAGATGAGTTCTACCAGACGACTTATGGGGGTTTCACAGAGGTAAGAGCCGGGCCCAGGAAGAGGGAGGGAAGAAAGCTAACAGGAGTCCTGACGAAGGGAAAAACCTCGGACAAAGAAGGGGGCGGGGAAGAGAGAAGAGCCCTGGTAGCTGATCCTAGAGATGGGGTGGGCGAGATGGGGGGATAAACTGGAGTCCTAGAATGGGAGCCCTGGATGGGGTTGGAGGGGTCAGGAATGGAGAAGCTGTCCGGAGGACCACAGAGTGTGGCTGAAACCTACTGTGTATTTCCCCAGTTGTGTCTCTCAGTGCACTTTTGACGTGTCTAGCATATGCCAGGCACATCGTAGTCACGCGGTATATACTCGTTGGCCCACTGCCTGGTTATTAACGTGAAGTATAGAAAGGAACCTCTCAAAAAAAAATTAGAGGAACTTAGCCTACTCCTTTTTCAGCTTTCAGATCTCGTTGTATAGATGTCTTAGATAACCGTTCCTTGACTGTCCTAAAAAGTGTCCCCGTATATTTCCTTCATAAAACATATTTCAATTTGTAATTAGATTTGGTTTGCTTATTTGCTTATACTTTTCCATTAGATTGTAAGCTCTGTAAGGTCAGAGGTGGTCTGTTTTGTTCAACAGTATATGTCCAGTGTCTGGATTGAGTTGGCACTTGTTAAATTTTTATTGATTGAATCTATCCATTCTTTAAATGTTTTAAGCGCGTAGAGCAAGCCAGTCACCGTGACAGGCTCTATGGAAACAGAGAGTTAAAAACACCTCTTTATCTTTACATATTCCAGACTCCAGTGGGGGAATTAGCTGAGTTAACAGTTAAAATATTGTGTGATAAGGAGTAAAATAAGTGTTAAGCATATAGGGTGCTATGGTAACACATGGGAGCCAAAGTTGTTGTTTGGGATGGGCATCCCTGGGGGACATGATGTTTATGCTGAGGACAGTATGAAAAGTAGGTCTTGGGTGGATGAAGAGCAGTAGGACTGGAAGCAGGGAGAGGAGGAAGGTTAGTCTAGCGAGGGGGTGGGGCAGAATATGTAAAGGCACTGAGATCCTTGTCTGGAACTCACACATCTACTCTCATCCTCCAGACCACGAAGGAGAATAAAAGTTAGAGGGAGTAGGCATGGGCCAGATCCTGTAAGGCCTTGTGAGCCATGTTAAGGAGTTTTGCTCTTCATTCAAAGGACTGAGAAGATTATTTCATGATCAGATTTGTACTTTAGAAAGATCACTTTGTAATGAGGAAAATGATTTGAAGGAAGCAGTGGGAGTGGAGAAACATGGATAGGAGAGTTCAAGAGAAATTAAGGAAATAGAACCCACAGGACTTGGTGACTGATTAGGAATCATTACTTACACAGTCCTGACCAATTAGTTTAAAATAGAACCTTCTCATCCCTCCTCCAAAAGCCATTTTCCTATTCCTGTCATTTTACAAGTCATTATTTAATATGTACCCTTCATGCTTCCAAAAAGGATCTAAGGAGGCTTACCGTATAAACAAAAAGTAGGAACAGTAAAAATAGAGACAGATCAGAAGTAATTGTACCAGGGCCTCTGCTAAAATGGTAATAGCAGTTGATATTAAATTTAGCTGTGACTTTCCTGGCAACCAAATCCTGAATTTCTTTTTTTAGTAAGAAAGAAGCATATAAGTTCTTCAAGAGAGGTAAACTTATTCAGCTTTAAACCTAGGGAGAATTGTATCTTTATATATAAAGTAACAGGGGTTTGGTAGATGTTGTAAAAACATTCTCTTATCTAGTCATGTCTCTTAATGACCCTCGATAAAAGCCAAAGAAATGGTAGTAAATATGAAACTTAGTGAAAGCATTTCAATTGGGCACTAAGCTAATGTGTGGTTGAACTACTACCCTCTGGTGATTTGACTTAATACCAGGTCAGTGCTGAGGGGATTAATGTGTTCCCAGGTTGTCTTTCACAGACATTAGTTGGGAGGAAATGATGGTCATCAGTGCAAGACTGAACGCTGGCTGGCTGGCTTGGAGTGTCAACTGTCTGTGTTATTTGCTTACTTTGGCACCATGTGTACCAAGATTAGCCCATTAATCTCATCATTGATTAAAGAGAAAGCCACATGTTTGAGGTGCAGCTCCGCCCAATTAACTCTCCTGCCCCCAACTGTTTTTTTTTTCCTCTTTCCTTTCCAGTGTGGCTGCCATTTTAGCCCTAGCTTGTTTCACCTCAGGCCTTGGCTCTACTCCATGTTCTCTTCCCCAGCACATCTGACCACCTCCAGAGCTTTCTGAAACACCCCTTGTATACAGTTTTCCCCTCCCCGCAAATCTTCGGTGGCTTCCCATTATAGATAGTAGTAGTACCCAACTATTTTTCTGTCCCAACTCACCTGAGGAATGAGACATATTTCTTGGTAACTTTAGTTTACTTCAACAGTGATTATCAATGCTGGGACAAGTAAGGAGAGGGAGAGGATTGAGAATCACTGGCCTGCAAGTTAAAGTCATAAGTTTATTAGTCTGACATTTAAGTTTCTCTACAGATTGAATGCAACCTTCTTTTCAAATCTTGTATCTCTCTAGGGCAATCAGTTAATGTTGGAAGGAGGCTGTACTGGAGCCAAAAGCAGTCAGCTAGGAAGACTTCTTGCCAGAGACAAACCTGCTTTACTTAGGTCTAAATGCTTATTCTATCAACATGTTCTACACATTCCTGCTTCTGCATCTTTGTTCCTGCCATTTGATCTGCCCATGATTCCTTCTTCCCTCTTGGTTATCTAAACACTACCAGTATTTTAAACCATGGCTCAAGTCCTCTTCATTCTTTAGAGTCTAAAGCAGGGTTAATAAACTACAACCTGCTGGCTGAACCTGGCCCACTACCTATTTTAATCTGGCCCTTTACAGAAAAAGTTTGCCAACCTCTGTTCTAAAGGAATAAACTCTAAAGTTTAGACCTTCCCAGGCCACCTATTCATAGCAGGTGTACCTTCCTCTGAACACCTGTAACATTTTATTGCCTTTGGTAGTTTATATGTTGCCTTGTATTAAAACTTCCTTTTATAATTATGCTGTGACATCTACTAGACTGTGAGACCCCTGAAGGTAGAGATCAAACCATATCCTTTTGTACCCCAGCACTTAACACAGTGTGCTAGAGGAGAAGGGCAAGCAATTAATGTTAGAAGGGGTGGTGCTGGAGCCATCAGCTAGGAAAGCTTCTTGCTTGAGGCAAATGAAAGGTTGAGATGGGAAGGAGAGTGGGGCAGCCCTTATCAATAAGCAAAGGGATTCTCTTCGTCCTGGAGGGGCATTAACAACTGATGCCAGTGAGAACCTCATCTCCCTATGTCCCCAGGAATCAGGAGATGATGAGTATCAAGGAGACCAGTCAGACACAGAGGATGAGGTGGACTCTGACTTTGACATCGACGAAGGGGATGAACCATCCAGTGATGGGGAAGCAGAAGAGCCAAGAAGGAAGCGCCGAGTAGTCACCAAAGCATATAAGGTGCAGGGGAGGCCTGGTTTTCTTGGACTTCCTTCATTTGTAGTCTCCCTTTCATCAGGTCCCAGTTGTCCCCACACCAGTCTCATTTCCTACTCTGCTGGTTTTCTCTTCCTAAGATCTTCATCTTCTTTCTTCTATTTCTTCTCTTCCCTGGTGTCTGATTCCAATCTGTCCCCAGGAGCCTCTGAAGAGCTTGAGGCCTCGAAAGGTCAGCACCCCAGCTGGTAGCTCTCAGAAGACCCGAGAAGAGAAGGCACTGCTTCCACTAGAACTACAGGATGATGGCTCTGACAGTGAGTGGGGATGTTTGGGTCAACTGACAAAATTGAAATTATGGTGATAAAATATTGTATTAGTGTTAAGTTTACTGAAGTTGGTAACTGTACTATGGGTATGTAAGGACAATTCTTATTCTTAGGAAATATACACCGAGTATTTAGGGGAAGAGAGCCATGATGTGTGCAACTTAACTCACAGATTATTCAGAAAACACACACACACACAGTGCAAATAGGGCAAGATATTAACAGGTGATCTGGTAAAGGATACATGGGTGTTCTTTGTACTATTCTTACAAATTTTTTGTAAGTTTGAAATGATTTCCAAATAACTTTTAAAATTAAAAAAAAAAAATACAGAGGAGGTAGACATGAATTCAAAGATTTCTCCCTCTCTTATTTTCTTCCCAGGTCGGAAGTCCATGCGGCAGTCTACAGCTGAGCACACACGACAAACATTCCTTCGGGTACAAGAGAGGCAAGGCCAGTCACGGCGGCGAAAGGGGCCCCACTGTGAGCGGCCACTGACCCAGGAGGAGCTGCTCAGGGAGGCCAAGATCACAGAGGAGCTCAACTTACGTTCACTGGGTCAGTCTGTGGTTTTCAGAACAGTGGGTAGAGGGGCTGAGGAGCATGAGAAAAACTGAGACCTGGAGGACCCAAAGAACTGGAAAGATGGAGATTTGGGACAAGGGAATCAGAAGAAAGAAATGGGGAGAGTATGTGATTAGGGGCAAGGAAGTAAGCAGTTATGAGGGCTCTGAAGAACAAGTTATACTGAAGTACTTTGGTGTAAAATAAGAATCGTATAGAACTCAGTGCAGATCCTAGTTCTGCTCTTGGTTTGCTGTAAGACTGCAGGCAAATTATGTGCAACCTACTTGCATCTTTCTCTCCTTGTTCACAAAATGGAGTGATGATGCCTACTTTAATGATCATGAGAATTAGAAGTTGAGTAGAATCAGTCAGTTCATGGGATACATTGCTATAAAGTAAAAATTCTTTAAAATCTCTTCAGGTTATGTGCTATTGGGCACACAGTCATGTATGGTAATATATTGTACAAAAACATACATTTCTTTGAAGGATGGTGAGGATTCTCAGATCATGAGAGGTACGTGAGAAATTGAGGGAACAGCAGATTTCTTACCTCGCATCACATGCTCACTCTGGGGCATACTGGCATTGAGTGAAACAACAGGTGAAATCTCCTACAACATTTAATTTGTTATTTCTCTCTCTCTGAATCTCTCTCTTTTTTGACTAAGCACATATAATTGAACGTGTATAACCCAAATACAATTTCACTGTGGAGTAGAAGATTGTTTACCCAGAATATCTGGACCCAACTCCTTTCAGTTTAATGATAGTTTTGAAATTTAGATAACTTAACTCCAAAAGACCACAATGACCGAGAAAAGATTTAATTTGTTTCCAACATTTTCAGGATGTATTCTCGTGACATTTTTTTTTAATATATTAGCTTTAAAATGGGAAATGTAACCTCTGTCTGTATAATGGCAATGCCGTGCTTTAAAACAGTAGCTATCTCTTAAAACATATAAATGACTGAGAACCATCACAAATAACGTGGTCACTTGATGTCACTGCAATTACAATCTGTATCCTTTGACTACGTTGATTGTTTCAGGCCACTGTGAAGAAAGTGATTCCCAAGCTTCTGATATCAGTAACTGACGTAGGAGATCCTGGAGGGGCTTGTTTAGCAGGAGAAAAAATAATAAGCTCATTTTTGAACATGTTGGATTTGAAGTGTCTATGAGCAGTTCATGCAGTGCTGAGAAGTCAGTTAAATACACAGATCTGATGCTTGGACAAGATATCTGGGCTAGAAATATAAATTCGGAAGTTTTAGAATATGGATGGTAATTGACATTGGAGTGGATGAGATTACCCAGGGAGAAAGCATAGAGGGAGAAGAGTAGACAGAGGCTCAAGACGGTCCTGCAGACACTAAAATGTAATGGTCTCCTATAAGAGGAGGAGCTTAGAAAAGAATCTGAGAAGTGGCCAGAGAGTGGGAAACTCCAGGAGAGTTTGTCATAAGAGCACTAAGGAAAGGGACTGTTAGAGGACAGTAGCTGCTGAGAGCTGCTGAGACACCAGTGAAGAGAACTGAGAAGTGTCCATTGGTTTTGGTGACATGGAGGTCAGAGATGACCTTAGCACTTTTTGGGGACCAAGCCATTTGGAAGTTGGTTGGGAAGCCAGATTTCTAAAATTTGGCCATGAAGGGTAGGAGAGGGAACAGGGAGGTCTGGGGTCAAGGTAGAGTTTGTCATTGTTCTGTTTTATTCAGAGATTGGAGAGTGTGTATTTTTCGTGAGATGCAACTGAAAGAATTTAAAGACAGAAAAGAAAGAAAGGATTGTTAGTGTAGGGTTTTGGAGAAATGGGAGGCGGGGTGGGAGCTAGGGCATGGGTGGAAGAATTGGCCTCCATTAAGAGGAAGGAAGGAAGGGTGGCTCATAGTTGTAGGGTTGTAAATCCAGAGCAGGACAGTGCAGTAGTTTTCATCTGATGTCTTTTAGGCACTGTCATCTCTCAGGTGTTGGGAATAGAGTTGGAAGCTTGAGAGTGAAGACTGTTTGAAATAGTTGTGGAGATAGGATCATCTGCTGGTGTTGGCAGGTCTGTTGAAGTTTGGGACCATGAATTTCTGGGGTTCCACTCTACCTATTGTGTAACTTTTCCCCAGTAGCACTCAGCAATCCAGGTCTGGGCGAGGGAGTTTAGACTGACAAGAGAATGACTGATAGATTGAGGAACCTAAGCTCGATTTAAAAAGGAAAGCAAGGGGCTTCCCTGGCGGTCCAGTGGTTAAGGCTCCGCGCTTCCATTGCAGGGGGCATGGGTTCGATCCCTGGTTGGGGAACTAAGATCCCCCATGCTGTGCTGTGCGGCCAAAAAATAAATAAAACAGAGGGTTTAAATGAATAAATAAATAAATAACAATGAAAATGAAGGCTGGAAGGGGTGATAGATAGAATGAAGAGATATTCTGGTATTAGAAGTACTGAAGACCTAGAAGAACAGAGGTATCTAGAGTGTAGAGCAAAGAGACCTGAAGTGTGGGGCCCAATAGGACATGGGCACATCCTGCCCAGGATGTGGGAGAATAATCAGCCTGTACCAGAGGAGAGTGTTGGCCTCTGTGGAAGACAGGTTTCCCGTAAGGCAAGTTTTGGAAGGCATGCTGAGTGAGGAAATTGAGGAAATAGATGAGTTGGCTGATTATAGAGCAGGAGTTACAGAGGGTACAGGGAAGTGTTCAAGAGAAGGGTTGGAAGGTTGGCTCAAGAGAAAGAAAGCAATATTACCAACCAGAATTCAAGTAAAAAAGAGGTTAAATCACTGTGGGTGTGAAAAAAAGAGGACTCTTTTGCTCTTACTCTATCTAGAGGATTGTGTTCACAGTACCCACGTTTAAGGAGGACAAAGGGACCAGGAATATTTAGATCTGTTTATACATTAACAAATCTTTATTGAATTCCTGTAATGTGTGGAATGCTGCGTGACCGTGATAATGTATAGGTAATATGAGTCACAGTCACTGCCCTTAAGGAAGAGACATATATACCAACAATGAACTGCCATAGAGCAGTGTCAGCGGGTCCAGCCAGGGGAACTGTGGTGAACTAGAGAGGAGTGCCTGAAAGGAGGAGCAGTTACTCAGCTCAGCTAATTGTTGCCCTGTGAGAATATAGACACAGGGTTGCCAGATTTTCTTATTATTTTTAAAAGGGACCAGAAATCTCTGTATTTAAATGTAATTTCCTGACTTTTAAATGTCAGCAGCTAATTCAAAATTTTCTTTAAAACACTATCCAAATCAAGCAAAACACATAAGGGAGCTGCCATCTTGCAGCCTCTGCCATAGACTGTGATAAGTACAGGAATAGAAGAGTATTTTAGGCACAGGGGTGGCAAAGGAGGGAGTGACTCAGAACCACGTTGTATGAGGAATGGTTCAGTGGAAGGGGTGTTGTGATCAGCCTGGAGAGAGACGGACACTAATTTCTTTCTTTCTTTTTTGTAACTGGGGTGTAGTTGCTTTACAGTGTTAGTTTCTGCTGTACAGCGAAGTGAATCAGCTGTATGTATACATATATCCCCTTTTTTGGATTTCCTTCCCATTTAGGTCACCACAGAGCATTATGTAGAGTTCCCTATGCTGTACAGCAGGTTCTGATTAGTTATCTGTTTTATACATATTAGTGTATATATGTCAATCCCAATCTCCCAAGTCATCCCACACCCCCTTTCCCCCCTTGATGTCCATACATTTGTTCTCTACATCTGTGTCTCTAGCTCTGCTTTGCAAACAGGTTCATCTGTACCATTTTTCTAGATTCCACATATATGTGTTAACATACAGTATTTGTTTTTCTCTTTCTGACTTACTTCACTCTGTATGACAGTCTCTAGGTCCATCCACGTCTCTACAGAAGACCCAATTTCGTTCCTTTTTATGGCTGAGTAATATTCCAGTGCATTTACATACCACATTTTCTTTATCCACTCATCTGTTGATGGACGCTTAGGTTGCTTCCATGACCTGGTTCTTGTAAATAGTGCTGCAGTTAACATTGGGATGCGTGTGTCTTTTTGAATTATGGTTTTCTCTGGGTATATGCCCAGTAGTGGGATTTCTGGGTCATATGATAATTCTATTTTTAATTTTTTAAGGAACTTCCATACTGTTCTCCATAGTGGCTATATCAATTTACATTCCCACCAACAGTGCAAGAGGGTTCCCTTTTCTCCACACCCTCTCCAGCATTTATTGTTTGTAGATTTTTTGATAATGGCCATTCTGACCGGTGTGAGGTGATACCTTATCGTAGTTTTGATTTGCATTTCTCTAATAATTAGTGATGTTGAGCATCTTTTCATGTGCCTCTCGGCCATCTGTATGTTTTCTTTGGAGAAATGTCTATATAGGTCTTCACCCATTTTTTGATTGGGGTGTTTGTTTTCTTGATATTGAGCTGCATGAGCTGTTTGTATATTTTGGAGATTAATCCCTTGTCTGTTGCTTCGTGGATACTAATTTCAACTATTTAAAGGACTGTCAAGTAGAAGACAGGTTAGACTTGTGTCCCTTATGGCTTTAAAATGTAAAACAGTGTCAGCAGGAAGTATGTTGCAGCTCAAAATGGGAAAGAACTCTTAAATGACTAGAGATGCCTGAAGATGCAGTGCACTGCCTTGGACGGGAGCAAGTTGACAGGGCTGTAACGGAGAGGTATCTGGGGAAATGAGTAGGCTCTTCATCAAAGGGTCCCTTTCAACTCTGAAGTCCTACAGTTCTGAGTGGGTGAGGAACCAAGTGGACCTAAGAAATGATGAGCAGAGAGGATGTCAAGGAGGGCAAGCAGAAAGCTTATGAAATGGGAGATGCTTGAGGGCCTTAGAGGACTTTCCTGATTGGCTTGGGTAGGCAGTGACTAGACAGCCAGGAAGATAAGAGACTGTAGGACAGACCTGGGGTTTGGGAAGACGGGAATTGACCATCCCCTCATTCCTTCCTGAAGAGACATATGAGCGGCTTGAGGCTGACAAAAAGAAGCAGGTCCACAAGAAGCGGAAGTGCCCTGGGCCCATAATCACCTACCATTCAGTGACAGTGCCACTAGTTGGGGAGCCAGGCCCTAAAGAAGAGAATGTCGACGTAGAAGGGTGAGTGAGTGAACCTCAAGGGGAGAAGAGGAGTGCAGTTTCTCCCTTCTGTATTCAGCTTGTATTCCCTCAGCCCCATCTCACTTGCTTTCCTCACACAGCTCCCTAACACCTGAGTATCTTTCAGATTCCTCTTCCTGTCATCTCCTATTTCTCTTTTAGCCTCTCTCTTCTCCTTTTCTGGTTTTCCATCCAGCTCTGCTTTGTTTTGTCCTATCACTTAATAGATTCTCTCAGAATGTTGCCACCCACTGCCTCCTCCTCTTTCCTCACCTGTCTGATCTCTTTCTTTATCAGTTTTCTCTCCTCAGCTTTTTAAAATTATTTATTTATTTATTTGGCTGCACTCAGTCTTAGTTGCGGTGTGCATGTGGGATCTAGCTCCCTGACTGGGGATCGAACCCGGGTCCCCTGCATTGGGAGAGAGGAGTCTTAACCACTGGACCACCAGGGAAGTCCCTCAGCTCTTTGTGTTTTTCTCTGTCTTTTCCCTCAGACTTGATCCTGCTCCCACAGCTTCTGCATTGACACCCCGTGCTGGGACTGGACCCGTCATCCCTCCTGCTTGCTGCTCACGTACCTTCATCACTTTTAGTGACGATGCAACGTTTGAGGAATGGTTTCCCCAAGGGCGGCCTCCAAAGGTCCCTGTTCAGGAGGTCTGCCCAGTGACCCATCGCCCAGCCCTGTACCGGGACCCTGTTACAGACATACCGTACGCCACTGCTCGAGCCTTCAAGATCATCCGTGAGGCCTACAAGAAGTACATCACTGCCCACGGACTGCCACCCACTGCTTCAGCCCTGGGCCCTGGCCCACCACCTCCTGAGCCCCTCCCTGGCTCTGGACCCCGAGCCTTGCGCCAGAAAATTGTCATCAAATGAAGGGATGTCTAGTCCTTAGAAACCTCTTTCCTGTCCTAACTTGGGGCTCTTAAGTTAGGGCTCTTAAGAAGCCCGCTTCTCCCCTTTGTCATCGCTGATCTTTGTCCAGCCCGTCTCTGTATTTCTTTCCCTGTCTTTTCCCTTAGTTCCTACACTGCTTTTGTTTGTGTTTTTTAATCTAATAAAATAGAAAGATCCCTTTTGTCTGGTGTCTAATCTAAGTTGGGAGCAAAAAGTATTTGTGAATGTCTGCGTATATATGGGCCTTTATATTTGTTTAATAGCATTTATTATGAGTTGCCCTTTTTACTTATTTATTTTTTAAAGGGTTATTTTTATTTTTTGGCTGTGCTGCGTGGCTTGCAGGATCTTAGTTCCCTGACCAGGGATTGACCCTGAGCCTTCAGCAGTGAAAGCGCCGAGTCCTAACTGTTGGACTGCCAGGGAATTCCCAGAGTTGCCCTTTTTGAATTGTGAAGTATTCATTCCTCCAACAGTTTATAAACACCTTAAAATTAGACACCAAAACAAAATCCTTATACTGACCTTTATATCTCTGTATAGTCACTGCTTTGAATATAGCAGGCACCAAATAAGTAGGAACTGTGTGATTCTCATAGAACTTGTTTCTAGGACTCGGGCTTGTATGAAGAGGAGGAGGTGCCATGGCTCTTAGTGGCCACTAGAGGCTCTCAGGGCTGGGCAGGTTATGGGGGCTGTGTATATGTGATCTCCCACTACCCCCCACCTGGCCAGAGCTAAAATAATAAAATGCTGAGCTCACTGTTCCCCCACCCTCTCCCCCGTCGCTGGGCTTCTCCTGCTGCCAGGACAGTGCTCCAGTAGAACAGACAGACCAACCTACAGAAGGGGAGGTGAGAACGGAGGTGGCCACCAGGACTGGTAGGTGGGGAAGGCAGGGGCCTTATGGATCAGAGCCTGGTGGGAGATGGGAGGAGAAGAGTGGCTCCTATTGGGAATGAAATGGAGTGTGTGCCTCTTGTCACTCAGCATGTTTCTGCCACTGTCTTATGTTCTCCCTTAACTGTAGTTTACATTGTCAGTGTAAGTATCTCACACATTTTCTGAATCTTTCATATTCAGTATGGTGTGTATGTGTGGCTTGTGTTTATTTTTCACATTGTAAAAAATATTGCAAGTTTAATCCTCTCACTATTTTTAGAGAAACTTTATCCCATTTATAAGGCATTTCCCACCCATTAGACTGGTGTCACCTTCCTGTCCAAAGCCAGGGACAAATTATGGGAACTCAGTACCTGCTTCTAAGGCCATACCACCCTTCCCCCAACCTGGAAGTCCCCCAGCTCCTCTGAGCCCTTGCTTTGCCTTAGGATTTAGAATTTTAGCAAACATAGTGAAATCTTGATCCGACACAATAAAAGATGAAATGAGGGTAGAGTCAGAGCACTGTCTCCCCCCACCCCCGGCCCCGCCACCTGCCGCAATCCTCCTTGCTTTCTTAAGCCAGTTTAGGAAAAACTGGATTATGGGGACGAGAGGAGGAATTTCCCTGAAGCTCTCTGCCTGCCCCTATTCCTTTCAATAGGAACTGGGCTTGGGGCCAGCTGTGCTTGCAGGGCTCCCGGCAGCTGTGCTAGGGCAAGAGGCACGGACAGTCGAGGTAATAGGGGAGAGGTACTGCCAGGATTTCATATACACTGGGGAAGGCAGATTCAGCCTGGATGCCTGGGATCCCCATCCGGGGTGGGTGGAAGCTGTGGGAGCCAGAAGGAGGCTCTGGTCCTAGCTAAACAACCTAGCCTTCCCCCATCTTCCCATATCCAACTAGGTCTATCCTCCAAGGCAAGCAGTTTATTGTTCTGCCCCACTGACCTGTTTCTTTGTCTCCCTACTGCGTCCATGTACATCTTTCCATTGTCCAACCACTTTCCCCATGTACCCCAGGCTCCGTGAGTGCCACACTGTGGGGAGGGGGTGGGGGCCATCATGTCATCGTATCAGAAGGAACTGGAGAAATACAGAGACATAGATGAAGATGAGATCCTAAGGACCTTGAGCCCTGAGGAGCTAGAGCAGCTGGACTGCGAGCTACAGGAGATGGACCCCGAGGTAGGGGCTCTAGCGCAGGGTACCAGGGGCAGTCCCCAGGCATTTGGGAAGGGTGTGGGGCCCTGGGTGACTGAGACCAGGGCTATCTACAGGGCCTGGAGTCCCAAGAGGGTCAGGGGAATGGTGTTTGGAGATGTTTTAGGGAGACTTGGAGGTGCCCCAGGTCAGAGGGGAGGTCTGACTTGCTCCCCAAAATTCATCCCTAAGAACATGCTCCTGCCAGCTGGACTAAGACAACGTGACCAGACAAAGAAGAGCCCAACGGGGCCGCTGGACCGAGAGGCCCTTTTGCAGTACCTGGAACAGCAGGCACTAGAGGTCAAAGAGCGTGATGACTTGGTTCCCTACACAGGCGAGAAGAAGGGTATGGAGACCCTAACATCCATGCCTCCCAGAACCCAAATTGTTGTCTCTCAAATGTCCCCTCCAGCTTCCCTCTCACCTTCCAGCTCCTAGCTGCCCAGAGACTCAGCTGCCTACACCTGCATGCCAGCTTGCACTCTTCAGCTCTTAGAAGAGATCAAGGGGACCCAGGAGTCCTGAGCTTGTAGAGGACTCAGGCTTTATAGTGGCTCCTAGTGACCCAGCATTCCACCTCCTGGAGAAGGAAAGGAATCTGGAGGCCAGGATCTTAGAAGAAATGACCTGTACCTGAACCATCCTCATCTCCCCATCAGGGAAACCCTATATTCAGCCCAAGAGAGAAATTCCAGTCCAGGAGCAGATCACTCTGGAGCCTGAGCTGGAGGAGGCACTGGCCCATGCCACAGATGCTGAGATGTGTGATATAGCAGGTGGGCAGCTGTGGGAAGTTGAGGAGTTGGGAAGATCTGGGGCAGGGGCTCCTAACCATGGCATGGGGCTAGCGGGGAAGGCCCTGAACCAGGATGTGGACGTTTTGAGAAAGCCTCAGGCAGTGGTTTTAAATTTTTCTTACTTGTTTATGTATGTATTCACTCATCTTTAAATTTAATAAGTTAACAACTCTAGGGCAATTTTACAGGGATTATAAAGCAAAACTATTCTGGCTGAAAACAGGAGGGTCTGACAGACTCCCTCACCCTGTGGTGTCTCCTTAGGGATCTTCCCTTAGCCCTGTCTCAATGTTTTAAAAACCACTGCCTTAACGCAGTTTAATGGAAGGGACCCCTGGGACCAAGGGAGAGTGGAAGAGGTCAGCCTTCAAAAATGCAACAGATTCAGAATGAGGTCGGTGGGGGACCTGGAACAAGTCCATTTCTCTCATTCCCTGTCTCCCCTCTGCTTACTCTCTCCAGCCATTCTGGGCATGTACACACTGATGAGCAACAAGCAATACTATGATGCTATCTGCAGCGGAGAAATCTGTAACACTGAAGGCATTAGCAGTAAGTGTGTTTGGGAGCATGGCGCCCAGGGCTCTTGGCAGGCAGTCCCAGAGTCTGAGCGAAGGTAGCAACGGGTGAAACAGGTGAATCAGGGAGAGGACATGATGCATAAGTCATGAGAACCAATGGGGAGGAGATTGTGGGGGACATGTTGGGGTTTCCTTCCTGCCCTCACCCACCAGGTGTGGTGCAGCCTGACAAGTATAAGCCAGTGCCAGATGAGCCCCCAAATCCCACAAACATCGAGGAGATACTGAAGAGTGTTCGAAGCAATGACAAGGAGCTGGAGGAGGTGAACCTCAATAATATCCAGGTATCTGGCCCCCATCCTCTAAGCAGTAACACTGGGATAACTCTGCTGACATATGTGAGTCCCCTAGCCCACCATCTCCTATTCCCCTTTGATAGGACATCCCGATACCCATGCTAACTGAGCTGTGTGAAGCAATGAAGACAAATACCCATGTCCGGAGCTTCAGTCTGGTGGCCACAAGGAGTGGTGACCCCGTTGCCAGTGTAAGGCTAGCTGACATCCCTAGCCCTCTCCCTGTACCCTGACATGCCCCGCTGGCAGGGCTGACATAAAGGGCTGTGCTGGGGGTGCTGTTTCCATCATGCTCTCTTAGGGGAGCCCTGCTGGAGACTCCTACCGTCAGTCCTATGACTCACTGCTCTGAAATCCTCAGCTCATCTTCCTGAAGAGCCACAACCCTCCTACCCACGCCAACTCCACTGCGCACTTAATCTCCCTGCTTTCCTTGCTACCTACTCCCACACCTGCCTCCCTCAAGCCCCACCCACAGCTCAAGGACTCTTCTCCAGGAACTGTGTTTCCCTCTTGCTCCTGTTCTTTCTCTCCTCAGTCATCTGTGAAACTGTCCCCTAACCCTAACCCAAGTTCCTACTACCCAGGCGGTGGCTGACATGTTGCGTGAGAATCGTAGCCTCCAGAGCCTGAACATTGAATCCAACTTCATTAGCAGCACAGGGCTCATGGCTGTGCTGAAGGCAGTTCGGGAGAATGCCACACTCACTGAGCTCCGTGTAGACAACCAGGTCAGCATTCCCTTCCCATCTCCTGGTCTTTGCAGTCAGCTAATACTCACTGAGCCTCCTCCCAGAGGCAGCCACTGGGGCAGGATCTCATCTGATCTTGTTTGAACTCTCCTCTTCTTTGTCCCTATGAGGGGAGCCAAGGCAGCACCTCTTATCACCCACTCTGGAGAAACAAGCCTCTTTGACCTCCCAAAGGGTCGGTGGTCTAGGACAGTGAACAAGCCAGACAGGGTTGGTGACAGCTTCCATCTCTCCTTCCCCCAGCGCCAGTGGCCTGGCGACGCAGTGGAGATGGAGATGGCCACTGTGCTTGAACAGTGCCCCTCCATTGTCCGCTTTGGCTACCACTTTACACAGCAGGGGCCACGAACTCGGGCAGCCCAGGCCATGACCCGGAACAATGAACTGCGTGAGTAGCTGCAGAGGTGGTGTGTGTGGGAGAGGGCATGTAGCTGCAGAAGCTGGTGGATGCTCCTGAAAGCTGACTTAGTGACTAACAGCCTGGGGTGCTGCCAAAGTGACTCACATGAGAAGCTCAAACCCCATAGGTGATCCGAAAGTAGACAGAAAAGCACCTCTGCCCAAATATACCAGGAGAGAGGCGGAGGGAAGCTACAAATACCTGTTTGGGGGAATGGTATTTTTATTTGCTGCGTTGTTTCTTATTTTGTTAATGTGAGGGGGGAAGGGCATGTTTGGTGGCCTAAGACATTACCTCTTTATGAGTCTGGCCAAGGAACTAGAAAGAAGAAGAGCACCTTTGCAGGAAGCAAGAGATGGGATAATGACTTGTGTTTACTCTTCTTCCTTTACAGGTCGCCAGCAAAAGAAGAGATAACACTACCCTTCCCTTTACCAACTAGAGCTCGGAGCCCTGAAAGCTTAAATCCTCATCTTGTAAATAAAAGCCCTTCTGTCCGCTCTGCCTGCCTCCTTCCTTCGACTTTGGGGTGGAAATCTTGGCGCTAACCCCCAAGGGTTACTGCCAGTTCATCAGGGGATTATTTATACTCTGGGGATAGCAGGCAGGGAGGTTCAGGTTACCAGCAGGAGGTGGGGGAGCTCCCTCCCTTGGTGTTCCCCATAACCCTTCCAATGCCTTTAGTCTCTTCTACTTTCACAGGGTGGCCAGCCCTGGCCCTGTTTTTGACATGTCCAGCCCCTCCTCCCGAACGCCTACCCACAACCCCCATGTTATTTGAAGGAGGAAAGGACTTTGAGTGGAGGTGGAGAAGAAGGCAGAAAACATGAAGGGCAAAAATCTCCTTCTGACAGACTTATTAATAGGGCACCGGGCTGCATGCAGCTGACGCTTGGCATGACTTTGGTAGAAGGTGGGGGAGGGGTTAGAAGTATGGGGAGCTGTGTACATTGCAGAGAAGAATTGCCTGGGCTGAGAAGGAACAATTCTGAAATCCTGAAACAAGGAGCCAGACTCAAGGAAAGTTAGGCTCCCAGCACCCACTGTAGTTTATTTGTGAACTGAACGGGGAAAGAGGGTGTCAGTCTAAGGGGAGATCAGGGGGTTCCTCTTCATCAGAGTCAAACTCAACATTTTCATCTTTTACCCATCGACCTCGTCCATCTGGGATCCATCCAGAGCTGGAAACATCAGAAAAAAGAGAATTGGTCAGGAAAGGAAGTTTATCAAGAAATTAGTGGGGATAAGTAAAAACACTTGAAAAGCTTTGAAAAAAGGAGGGTCAGAGAGAAAAGGGGAAATCTGAGGAAAGTGATTCTGCATACTCACCTTCGAAGGGTGAGGTAATGATCCAGGGCCCGTCTTCTTGTGGGGCTCATAGGTGCAGGGGATGAGACAGTTGCTGACTCCTTGGTCTGTGAGCCAGCCTCAGGCTCAGGTTCTCTACTGATCTTCCCACCTTGGGGTTCAACCTCTGGGGGTGGCAAAGGGGAACGAGAGACAGAGGGACAAAGGGCTTCTGGTCTGGGTAGAGAAGAATCAAAGTCCGTAAAAGCAGTAAAGGAAAGGGCCAAATCTCCTGTGACTCCCAACCCCTTAAAGCAGTGCTTCCTAAAACTGTTCCTCAAGATATTAATAAGCGTTGTGCATAAAAAGGATTTTGGAATCCAGTGAATTTAGGAAAGGCTAAGTTAACTTTTTTAAGTTTTTTTTTTATCTTAAGACTTTGTAGACCCCTTAAAATACACTAATATTACTATTCTTCAAATAGGATTACAAAGCACCACTTCCCAAACTTTTTTCTTAATTACAAGATTCTTTTTCCTGAAATACAAGTTAACACCTCCAGAACACTAGTATTCCTCAGATTACAATTAGGAAAACAATCACTTTAGAGCCCTCTATCTCCTGTCCCTCCCTATCTCTGGCTTTCCCACCCCACACACCTGTACTTCCGGCGGCAGCAACTGTTATAGTGAGGAGCTCTGTGCAGAGCATTCTGGGTGATAAGTCGAGTCTGGGTTAACAGAGGAGCCTGGCATGGAGATGGGAGACAGAATCAGAGCCTTCAGAGCTAGAAAGAAGCCAAAGCCCTTCAAGCCTAAGGTGTGCAGCACAGTCCTGCCTGGAACACAACCTCCCCGCTCTGATTACCTCCACTTTGGTCTCTTCCCTCCTTAGTTCATTCTGCTCTCTTGGATTCTGCTCCATGCCCTTTCCTGGCTGCTTCTTGCCATAGAAAAGCTGCAGGCCTGAGGAGGAAGGGGAAGATAATTAAAAGCAGAGCACCAAGGGTGGTCTGAAGAGATTTTAAGGGTTTATTCTCCATCCTCTGTCTTCTCCCAAACTTACTGGACAGATGCTTCTTGCCTGCACGGTGGGCAGTCAGCATGGCCAGAGTGTCCAGTACAGGTCGATGGGGACATATGGCACAAGCAAAGCTGGGGAGGAGGAAAGAAGATAATTGGCCCCAGAGTAGTGGAGTCTCGGCCATAGGTCCCACCCCATCCTAGCACTCCTTTCCAAAGTCTCCCAATGTCCACCAACCACCAATCCCTGTCGCTCACTCCTAGCTAAAGAATCTTAGATACTCCCGCTCTCCTCCTTAATAACAAAAGTTTGTTAGGCATCCCTGGTGGCACAGTGGTTGAGAGTCTACCTGCCAATGCAGGGGACACGGGTTCGAGCCCTGGTCCAGGAAGATCCCACATGCCGCGGAGCAACTAAGCCCGTGCGTCACAACCACTGAGCCTGCGCTCTAGAGCCCACGAGCCACAACTACTGAAGCCCGCGCACTTAGAGTCTGTGCTCCGCAACGAGAAGCCACCACAGTGAGAAGACCGCGCACCGCAACGAAGAGTAAGCCCCGCTCTCCGCAACTAGAAAAAGCCCGTGGGCAGCAACAAAGACCCAACGCAGACAAAAAAAAAAAAGTTTATTGAGCCTCTAACCGCAGAACCCTTAGGCTTGATCCACTCCTCGCCCTCACCGTCCATCCCGTAGCATCAGCGCCTCATCCTCTGGGATATAACTAGCCAGCAGATCCCCAACTCTTCGTTTCTGCAGGAGATAGGGGAAGAAGTCCGGACGGGATAAAAGTGAAATGATAGGGACGAGGACTCAAAGGGAATAAAGACCACGGGGCGAGCAGAGATCTGGGGCGAAGAAAGGGTCAACAGCAGCTCTAGTCGTCTGGCTCCCTCCGCACCACCCCCCACCAGTTGTTGTCACAACAACAAAACAGCTCCTTCACATCCTTCAGAGGGCAGGTGAAGCTGCTCCAGACGCTCTTCTCTCGCGCTTACTTTGAGCACATTGAGTTGACTCCAATCATCCCCTTCCCTCTTGAAAGACATCGCGACTGTGAGCCCCAGAAACGATCAATTCTACGGCTCCGCCTTCGGCACTCCTTTCAGGCCACCGTAGCGAGAGTGGGACTGCTACCTTCCTTCCTGTCTCTTTCCGGTTGGCCCCCTTACTTCCGGGGACGCTCTTCCACGCATGCACTGCGCGATCCCGGAAGCCCGCCCCTTGCCTGCGGATGGGGACTGCATTTCCTATGGTGCCCTGCGACCCCGCCGGCGCGGAGCCTTTAGGGAAATGAAGTCTTTTTTTCAAAGAACTTGCCGCTGGGCTGGATACAGGCCCCTGCATCTTGACAGATTCGAGGGTTTGGAGGGACAAGAACCTAGATGTGGAGCCCGAATTTGAGGGTGTGACTAATTTGATGTGGAGGGTACCTTTGAGGATCTCTGAGGGGAAAGTGTGCTGTAGACTCTCGCTTTCATCACGCGCTACTCCTGCGGCCACAGCCCACCTGGGGTGGGCCTGATTTGTTCCCGACCCTAGCCGGCCCACCCCGGGACGGGGCGGAGTCGGGGTGTTGAGGGGCCGGGAGGTCGGGCTGCCGGACCTAGGGGCAAACTGAGCTGAGTGTTGAGGAGGTTGTCTAGAATTCAAAGGTCAGAGGTCAATGTCGCGAGTTGTCGTGGGGAATCGAAAGTCGGAGGGGTGCTAAGGAGAGACTCAGGTAGAGACTGAATAGTCGGAGTACAGATTGGTGGGAAAGGGGCTTGGAGGGAGGAGAAGCGAGGGCTGTGAGGTCGCGTAGTGCCGGGGGAGGCGGGGAGACTTAGGACAGAAGACTGAAGGGGAAAGGAATCCTCTAAGTCTTAGAGACCCCGGGCCCGTCACTATTGGTCACTTAGACAGGCCTCCCGCAGTTGCAATCCCAGTTGTCCGCAGGGTGAGGAGATGGCTTCTCCCTCTAGACAGGCCCCCCTTGGCGGGTCAGGACTGCTTCAAGGGAGCCGGGCTCGTTCTTATGGAAGCCTGGTGCAGTCTGCCTGCTCCCCGGTGAGGGAAAGACGCCTGGAGCATCAGTTGGCGCCCGGAGACACCCTGGCTGGACTAGCACTCAAATACGGGGTGACGGTGAGTCTAACAGGATTGGGACGCAGACACCCACTTAGAAGAGACTTATTTCTCATGAGTAGGTAGTGGCCCTCTAGGCAACTTCCCCTGAAATTTTCTTAATTGTGTTTAAATTAACTAATTTTGATAAATTAATTGTGGTGTAAGTCTGGTCCACCTTTGTCTTTTGGTTTGTGTTCCCATCTCAGTGTTGCACTGTCTGGTTGGGACAAATCCTGTCCCACTATCCCAATGGAGGGGAGCAACTCCTATTTATTATGCCAGTCACTATACTAAAGACTTTACATCTATTAGCCCATTTGATCCTCACATCCCTGTCAAGCACACAATTATTGTCCCCTTTTTACAGATGAAGAAACCGAGACTTAGATTGGTTAACCAGTTTGACCAAGGTCAAATAACTAAAGTGTTGAAGTGAAAATTCAAACAGGTCTGTCTGACTCCAAAGCTTGTACTGTTAACCACATAGCAACACTAATTGAGAGTGATTAAACATTTACAGCAAACAGTGGAGAGCTAGTTTTTAGTCCTAAGTTCCCTACGTGCCTGTCTGTTCTTGTTCTTTTTTCTCCTCAATGCTCTGCCCTCTTCTTTTCTGGAAGGTGGTCTCCTTGGTACAAAACAGGTACTCTCTATGCCAAGCATTTCAGCTCCTGCATAGGGTGTATTTGGTAGATGTAAAAATACATTGTTTTAAAGTTGATAAAGGTTTTTTTTTTCCATATCCTGTTGAATTTAGTCAACATTTTAATGCTTGGTATGTTTAAAGCACTGTGGTAACCACCTTGGGAGACAGAAACATAAATAAAGTGTATAGTTGCTGCCCTCATGTAATTTACAATCTAGTGAGATATGGACAGGGACACAAATAATGATTGTAGGTGACAGAATGTGGTGAGTTCGTAGAGGTGTTAACAAAGAGGGGGAAGTCAGGAAAGAAGACTGATTTTTATTTGGAAGGGGACATCAGTGCAGATTTTAAGGGAGCCATCGCAATGGGCCTTGAAAGACTTGGACATTCTTTCCTCTATGCTCCTCTCTATAAACCTATGTAATCCAGTGGTTTACACCTTTTACATCTTTGTCTTTCTGGTAGCCTGTACTCTCTTTAAGGGACAGAACTATTTCCTTTCAATTTTATATCTCTAGAGCCTGGCATAGTCCCCAGCACATAAAAGCTTAATAGATGTTTTTTGAATGAATGAAATTATGGCTACGATTTCCACACATGGAGATTTGGGAGTATAGTAAAGTGAACATTTCAAGTAGAGGGATGGCCTAAACAAAGGAAGTAGATGTGAAAGTACTGAGCAGTGCTTTCATCCCAGCAGAGGCTCAGAAGCCATGCAATGAAGGAAACTGTGCTGCTAGTGAATCAACAATTTTTTTTTGAGGTTTTCTTACAGCCCTGTACCTTTCTGAGTACAGAAAACCTCTGTAGTCTAGTGAAGAAGAGTTTTAGGTTCTGGCCTCATTCTGCTGCTTACTAGCTGAGTGACTGAATAGTCAATCACTTCCCCTGTTTGGGCCCTCAGTTTCTTATCATTTGTAAAATGAGGAAGATGTATTAAATTTAAAACTTAGATAAATCAAAACAAACAAACAAACAAACAAAACTTAGATAAATCAATTACCTAAGTTATTACCTACCTGTCATTTAAGGAACACTTAGTATGTGCCAAGCGCTATATATTATCTCATATTTCTCTGTAAATCTTTATGAGGTAGATGTAACTATTTCCATTTAAAGGTAAGGGATATCACTGTGCTGTACATCTGAAACTAATAAAATATTTTAAGTCAGTTATACTTCAATAAAAATAAAATTTTAAAGATAAGGAGACTGAAGCTTAGAGAGATAATTTGCCATAGAGTAAATACAACTAGTCTAATTAGTAGAGCTAAGATTCAGACCAGGTTGTCTCATTCTAAAATCCTCACTTTGAATTGCTCTATTAAAGTAACTAGATTCTAATGACCTTTTTTTTTTTTTTCTCTAATGACCTTTCTAGCTCTTGGCTCGATGGAAGTGGAACAATGTCCCCTTATGTGGTACTGCTAGGAAATAATAAAAGCAACAGAAAAGGACCTAGGATATTATCGAGACAAAAGAGACCTAGGATATTATCTAGGCAAAATAAAATGAATAGCATCAAAGCACTTGGCGAAGAAAAAGTACAAAACTGCAAGCCATTTTAAACTTTTTTTTATTGTTAGATCAATCCAATTTTATTTTTAAACTCATTATAGCATAAGATTTTATAAGTCAACTTTATTATAGTAGTCTTGCCCTAGAGTGGAAACAGCTTTGATATTTGACAGATATAAGAATTATGATTTCCCAAACTGGTGCCATTATGGGATGAATTTTTAGTAAAACTGGCTGCCTGGCCTCGAATAATAAAATACTGACATACTGTGTCTGTGGTTCCTATATTTTATTATCTAGTTTATTTACTCATAAAGCATTAATGAGCCTCTGCTGTGTGCCAAGTTTGTGCAATGCCGAAGAGTGCCTTAGGCATACAGAGACGGCAAGTCACCAACCCTGCCCTTAAAGGACTCACAGTTTGGGCAAGACAAATATGCAGAGATGAATAACAATATGATAGGGTAGGTATTATTACAGCAATATTTACAGTATGCATTGGGAGCCCTGAAGAAGATAACACAAAGGGAATGATAGTTGATGAGAAGTTTTCCAGGGAGAGAAGGGAGTAGTGGAGAAACATTCCAGGCAGATAAAGACACAAAAAGGTGAAAGATCATGAAATGTTGGAAGAAAAATAAAAAGTTCAGGATGGCAAAATGTATAAGTGGCAGAAGAAGGGAGGTGTGGGTGGACTTCCTATGAGAGCTAGATTGAGAATGCCCTTGAATGCCAATTTGGATATTTTTTTTGGCCGCACCACGTGGCTTGTGAGATCTTAGTTCCCTGACCAGGGATCGAACGCGGGCCCTGTGAGTGAAAGTGCTGAGTCCTAACCACTGGACTGCCAGAGAAGTCCTGCTAATTTGGATTTTATCTCTGAGCCAATGAGGAGCCATAGGAGGTTTATAAGCAAGGTGGTGGGTTGGGGCTTTCCTGGTGGTGCAGTGGTTAAGAATCCACCTGCCAATGCAGGGGACATGGGTTCGAGCCCTGGTCCAGGAAGATCCCACGTGCCACAGAGCAGCTAAGCCCGTGTGCCACAACTACTGAGCCTGTGCTGCTCTAGAGCCCACGAGTTACAACTACTGAGCCTGCGTGCTGCAACTACTGAAGCCCGCGCGCCTAGAGCCCATGCTCCACAACAAGAGAAGCCACCACAGTGAGAAGAGTTCACGCACTGCAGTGAAGAGTAGCTCCCGCTCACCACAACTAGAGAAAGCCTGCGCACAGCAACAAAGACCCAACACAGCCAAAAATAAATAAATTTATAGAAAACAAAACAAAAACTGTTACAGTACCCAGATGAGAAATATTAAGAGTCTGTTCTAAGTCAATGGCAGTGAATGTGAAGATGAGACCAGATGTGAGAGATTTTTACAGCATTTTTGTTGACCTGTTAGGTCTGGATCATGAAAGAAAAGTATGAGTTAAGGATGACATTGATATTTCTACCTTGGGAGGCAGGTAGATAGAGATGGTGATGTCAGTCACTATGTTCAGTGATGAATAAATAAGTACTAAATAAATATTTGATCAGTGAAATTATTAATATAATAAGAAAAGCATTCCTGGAAGGAGTAAAAAGGCCCAGAATTCTAGTTTTATCTCTGTCAGTAACTTGCTAGGCAAGTAATTTAACCTCTCTGAACCTCAGTTCCTTCATCTTTAACAGTAGTTAAAGGGACCCCCTAGGGGTCCCTAAGACGCTGTAGGGATCCACAAGGTCAAAACAATTTTCATGGTAATAATAACAAGACTTTATTTGTCTTTTTTATTCTCACGAGTGTACTGTTTTCCAGAGGCTACGTGACGTGTTACTGCAGCAGATGCATGTAGAGGCAGATATGAGAGTCCTGTTGTCTTCCATTAAGTCGGACATTAAAGTGATTTACAAAAATGTAAAACAGTGCCTCTGTTCTTGCTACATGTTTGTTGTTTTTGTTTTGGAAAATATAGTTATTTTTCATCAAAATATTTATGTTAATATGTAATGGAAGTATTTTAAAATTTTTTCAGTTTTAATTTTATAATATCTTAAATATTGATAGATGTGATCAACATAAATAAAAGCTTTTTTCTTCAATAATTTTTTTAAATGTAAAGGGGCCCTAGGACCAAAAAGTATGAAAGCTACTGATCAATAGAATAGGGATAATATCAGCCCACTGTAGTTTTGGTTGTTAGAGCGTCAGATAAGACTTTGTACAATCACTTTAAAAAGCATGAGGTGCTATACAAATATAAGATGGATTGTTATTACTGTCATTAACTGTGGTGACTTTTTTTTAAAGATGGAACAGATTAAGCGTGCAAACCGCCTTTATACTAATGACTCGATCTTCCTGAAGAAAACCCTCTACATCCCCATCCTGACAGAGCCCAGAGACCTGTTCAATGGTTTGGATTCTGAGGAAGAGAAGGATGGAGAGGAAGAGGTACAGCCAACTAAGGATGAAGTTGGGCCACACTCAGCTGAGAGGAAGAAACAAGAGACAGGTTCGGGACGTGCCAATGGTGAAGTCCTTCCCACAGCTGGCCAGGAGCCCCCCATTCATGACCTCTCTGCCTCTGATTTCCTTAAGAAGCTTGATTCACAGATCAGCTTGTCAAAGAAGGCTGCTGCCCAGAAACTGAAAAAGGGAGAAAGTGGGTGAGTCTTGAATGGGTCCTTTTTTTTTTTATAAATTTTTTTTTCTATTTCTTTTTTTAAAAATTTATTTTTATTTTATTTATTTATTTTTGGCTGCAATGGGTCTTCATTGCTGCACACGGCCCTCCTCTCCAGTTGCAGCAAGCAGGGGCCACTCTTCACTGCGGTGCACAGGCCTCTCACTGCGGCAGCCTCTCCTGTTGCAGAGCACAGGCTCTAGGCGCATGGGCCTCAGTAGTTGCGGCACGTGGGCTCAGTAGTTGTGGCTTGTGGGCTCTAGAGCACAGGCTCAGTAGTTTGGCACACGGGCTTAGTTGCTCCGTGGCATGTGGGATCCTCGAACCCGTGCCCCCTGCCTTGGCAGGCGGACTCCCAACCACTGTGCCACCAGGGAAGTTTGAATGGGTCCTTTTAAGTCCGTCCATAGACTCTCTGTTCCCCCAACCATACCTGACCAGACACAAAGTAAGTAATTCCAGTGTCAGCAGAAGCAAGGTGAAACCTTTCCCTCAGGTGGCCACAAGACAATGAGCAGAGCCTATGGCTGCTGGAATGCGTAGAGGCACTGGGTAATGGTTCTGTGTTCTCAGTGGAGTGAAATAGTTGACTGTTCTTACTGCTCTGATGGTCCATGAAGGAGCATTAGGATTAGGATTTATCCAGAGGGTACTGAGACTCCATCTTAAGGCAACCAGCTCATGTATATTAGAGAAGGACAGCTTCCCACGTACTTCTTCGCTCAGCCTAGTCTCAGCCTCTTCCCTTGATCTGTCGCTCTTTCCCCCTTTCCTCACCTGCAGGATACCTGGGGAGGATTCAGGTCTTCACCTGAGTTCTCCTCGGATGCAGCAACGAGCAGTCCTAGGTCCTGTGCCGCTGACCCAGACCTCTCGGACCCGGACACTTCGGGACCAGGAGGATGAAATCTTCAAACTCTGATGTCTCCAGAACTGATTGAGAGAAGCCAGATGTTGAAGGAGCAACTTGAGGGAGAGAGGAGCCTGAGGTGAGGCTCAGGAACACGGCCTCCCAGCCCACCTCCCTTACTCCTGCCATCTTCCGAGCCTACTTGTCCGTCAGGAGTTCCTTGGTCTGGAGCAGTTCTATTGGCAAGGGTAGGGGATGGGAAATAGACCCCTTCTCAGTTCTGGGGCTGAATCTAGGGTTGTCCTTTAGATTCAAAAGGCTCTTTTAACATCCCTGCTGCCTTTCCCATCCCTTTCACCATTCCTTGGCCTTAGAGCAGGGAGGCAGGGACTCTCACAGCCCCGAACTTCCTCCCCATCTCCAACTATGTTACCTAATTTATTTGGTGCTATATTGAAGTATTATTTATTTGCTATATCTTATTCTTTCCCACTATTAGCTGAAAAACGGGATTTCTATAGCCCTGGGATGAGGGGAACCCAGGAACAGTAAGTGAGCCAGTGACTCCTGGCCCACCTTCCCCGCCTTCTTAGCCAGCCGTGTTATTGAGAACGGGCAATCAGTGATCTAGCACTGCTGCAGGGAATGGCAGACTGTGCCTCGCCCCCAGTCTCAAATGGAAGAATTTGGGCTCAGTCTTGACTAACCAGGTCACTATAACTTTTTCACAACTCTTGCTCTGAGAAAAAAACAGCTATGTAGGGTCCTGAACTCTCCATGCCACCAGTTCACCCTTCTAATCTGCTCCTCTGTTCAGCCTGTGTGAGGCTAAGGGATGGAAGAAGAATTGCCGTGGAGTTTGAAGAGGAGGACAGTTGTGGGAGTCTTTTTCTTATATCCTCTCCCGACCAGAGCCTATTGATCTATGTCTTGCTCCTCACTGCATATTTATTTGCAATTTGTAGCACTGATCTGCGGTACAGTTTTTTTTGAGTTTCTTAAACAGAAGAAGTAGGCAAGGGAACCCCGGTGATGCTGGAAATATGCCTCAGTCTCCTGTATGGAAATGGTGAGAGGTGAGATGAGTGGTGTTTATATACCTCTTTCCTCTGTGATGATCATAAGATACAAGAAGCTGGAGAGATTAAACATTGAGCCCTGTGCATGTTTTAATAGTTTTATTTCCTCTGTGAGACTCTCCCCTGCCCTAGCCCCTTCTTCCTGCCCTCTGGAGCAGAGTCTCTGGTATCTGTTCAGACTCCGCCTAGAACTGAAGGTCTAGGATATCTCTAAAGGCTCCCTGCGCCGCCTGTCTTTAGTGTCCCCAGAGGAGTGAGATGGGCTATGCCCTCTTCCCCTGGTTCTGAGGGGAGGGGGCTTCCCTGTTTGAAAGGTCCCTTGTGGGGAAAATAGAGATCCAAGTTTCGCTTCATCTTTTTCAGGCAGTTTTGTTTCCTGTCTTGGGGCTGGAGTAGGAGAGAGGCCTCAACCCTCAGCATCGCTTCTTCTCCACCAGCAGCTGGGCATGGGGTGGTCTCAGAGTCACAGGCACTCTTGGGAAAGACTGAAACCTGAGGGTTGAAAAGCATTAGTGCAGATGAGCAGGGTTAGAGAGCCCATTATCTGTTTTTTTCTCAGTCAGCCATTTTGCCAAGAAGGAACGTGCCAGGGTCAGGGTTCTCAGAGCTTCCCCTCATCCAGCAGCTTCCTGAGCCCATCACAGATCTTGCCAAGGTGCTGAGTGTAGTCAGGCCCATAGAGGGCCGTGAGCAGGCCTGGGTCAGAGAAGTGATCAAACACGTGGCGGATGCGGCCATGTGACTTGGGTGTGAGGTGGCGCTCCACCAGTTCCAGCAGCACATCCCGGCACTCGGTCAGCAGGCCGGCCAGCACAGCAGCCTCAAAGGTGAAGTCCACCTCGCCGAAGCTGAGTGCGGTCATGGCGCCCTGCCGCAGCTTCTGGCGAAAGCGGGTAGCCAAGGCCAGCTCGCTGGGGCTGAAGCAGCCACTGCGGTGCAGCACAGCCACCTTGACGGCCACCTTGATCAGGTCCTTGATAACCCGCTGGGCCTGGGGCCTGCTGTGTGTGTATTCTTTGGACACACGGTAGAGCTCGTCTAGCACCTCGCTGCTCGTCTCATCGACGAAGAGATGAGCCACAGATCGACCTGCCATCTTACTCAGCAGCTTCTTCTCTGCTTGCAGCGCCAGACTCTTTGAACTGAAGGACTCCATGATTCCTAGGGAAGGGTTAGATGGGAGGGTATGTGGTCGTCACTAGAAGAAAGGCCACAGGCTTCCTTAGAGAGAAATGGCTTTTCCCCTTTCTGTCTCTTTGGTTCCTATCTCATCTTCATCTTTATTTGTCATCTTTCTCCCCCTGGGCCCCCTCAGTCCTCTGTGCTTTGTTTCCATTTTTTCTCCTTTTGTACTGTAGGAAATCATGATCTCTACAACCAGAGGAGCAGTAATAGCTTTGGCTGGAGGAATGAGGGCACACCGGACGCTAGCACACCACAAGTTAAGACCCTGTCAGGGGAAGTAGGCTGTTGCTATTACAATGGAGAAGATAAAGCTTACCTGGCAGATAGTTCTCACAGCTGCCTTTTTTGGACACTGCCTGGGTACTGTACATCTATGAGGTGTAGGTATTACTATCCTTGTTTTACAGCTGAGCAAACTGAAGCTTACGTTAAGTAATTTACCCAAGGTCAAACACAACTGTTTTTCTGACTCCAAAAGCCCATGTCAGTTAGTGTGCAGTACTGCCTTTAAAGACATGAGCAATATAGGGGTCCTGGGAGTCCTGACAAAAATAATAATGAACATTTATTGAGAACCTATTATGTGCCAAGTGCTTTATCTCAGTTTCCCCAACCCTTTGTAAGGTAGGTATCCCCAATTTGCAACGAGAAAAATGAAACTAAGAAAAATTAAGCAACTTGGCTAAAGTCATTAGCAAATGATAAAAGCGGGCTTTGAACCATATAATCCAAAGAAGCCTCCTTCCCTTGGAATGCGCTCAATGAGGTTGAAGCACACTGAGGAATCATGAAAAACAAGCACCTCAAGACAGTCCTAGAGGTCTCAGGTTCTCTGCTGGGACTGTGCTGAGGACCTCCTGGTGGCACATCAGCTGCAAGTATCCAGGGCGCTCTCCCCATGGTCTTCGCCTGTGGTGGTTCTGCTTGTTTTGCTTCTTACTTCCCCCTCCCCTGCTCTGCAGGATGTGGCTCTGACCGCAGTGAGGAGCAGCCTTGCCCTCTCCCCCAAACGAAATAGGAGTCTGAAGAAGCAGGGGAGGTGGGTAACTGGGAGGAGGGGTGGTTCTCCCCCAGCTGAATCGGTCCAGTGGGAATCTGGAACCTTGCTCTGCTCCCGGCTTTGCCTGGGGCTTTCTGGACCAGGCTGTACATCCGGAAGAGGAGATTGCTCCATGTGAGCCTTCCTTCCTCCTTGGCCTTCCTGCTACCCAGCTCTCCACTGCCCCCGTTGCCATCTCACGTTTTGTCCACTGTCCTCTCCCCCTCTCCGTGTTTCAGTCTCCTGTTTTCTCTTGTCTGAGTCCTGCCCTGTGGCCCTCTGGCCATGCTCTCCTGCTGGCCCCTACATCTACCTCCATGTCTCCTAAGATCTCCTTGCACCTCTCAGTAGTCTCTCACATACCCTTATCCACCGCCATCCCTCAGCCCTGCCCCCACCCAAACCAAACCATGTCTTACTGAGGCTGCCTGGCCCCAGGAAGAACTGAGCTGGACCTCCCCACTGGGGGCTCAAGAATTCTATCAAATGAGAGTCTCACAATATGGAAAGCTCAGGCTGACAGAGCTAGGACTCTTCTGCCACCATCACCCCTAAAGCCTACCCTTCTGTCATTGCCTGGTCCCTCACCTGCTGCGCCCTGGGTGCCAGTCTTGCCTTGGATGTTCCGGGAGAGCTGACAGAATGGAGAAGCTCCTAAGTGAGAGGCCCTTTGGCCTGGCCCCACCCCTAAGCCCCGCCTACCTACTCTGTGCTCAACCTCCCTTCATCACACTGTCACCAAGAAGCTCTATGACCCCGACAGCCTCCTAGAAATAAAAGGTCAAAAGGAATAGCACTCTATAGGAAATAGTCTTGATTCTTTGAGGTGAGGAAGAGGAATTGTACATCTCCTGCTCCCAAGTTGTCTGCCTCTTTCTATCCTTGCTGCCCAGTTCCTTGAGATCTTGTTCTCCTTATATGTCTGTGGTAATGGGGAAAATGTTAAGTACAGATTGCTGGGGTGGGGGGTCCGTGGGGAAAGTTGTGAAGATTGAACTGAGCTTAGACTGGAGACACCAGAGGCAAGTTAGAGATCAGGAGGTCGGAGTGTGTCCCTGGAGTGTCCAGGGGTGGGTGGTGCTGTGGGGAGACATTACCACGAGCATACGCTTTCAGCGTCTGGCTGGGTAAGGGGGTTCCCCACCCTTAATACTTAAGAGAGACGAAGGTGCTGGGGTCAGGGCTGCCGAACTAGATATGACCAGCAGGTGTCAGCACATCATTGAACTACTAGAGGCAGCGCTCTCACTGTGGTTTATAGCTTCTAACACGTTATGAATGAAGGTAGTGCTCACTTCGGCAGCACATATACTAATCTCACCCCAGTCAGAATGGCCATCCTCAAAAGATCTACAAACAAGAAATGCTGGGGGAAAAAAAAAATGCTGGAGAGGGTGTGGAGAAAAGGGAACCCTCTTGCACACAATCCACAACTACTGAGCCCGCGTTCCACAGCTACTGAAACCCAAGCGCCTAGAGCCCATGCTCGGCAACAAGAAAAGCCACCGCAATAAGCCGGTGCACCGCAATGAGAAGCCAGTGCACCGCAATGAACAGTAGCCCCCACTCGCCGCAACTAGAGAAAGCCCATGTGCAGCAATGAAGACCCAATGCAGCCAAAAATAAATAAATGTATAAAAAGAAGTTTTTTTTTTTTTTAAAGAAAGAATCTTACAAGGACTTCGCTGGCAGTCCAGTGGTTAAGACTCCGCGCTTCCAAAAAGAAAGACCCCATGATTCCAACGCAGAGGGTGCAGGTTCAGTTCTGGTCAGGGAACTAAGATCTCACATGCCTCGCTAGCTAACACCCCACATGCGCACACGGCCAAAAAAAAAAAAAAAAAAAAAAGTCTTACATTTATCTCCCAGCCTGGTCAGGGAGATAAATGTAAGCACACATAACTGTAATACAAGTCAAATGATGTCATTAGCTGTAACAGAAGTTTAAGGAATTATGAGAGTAAAGAGAAATTTAGATTATTTCTGATAGGAGGGCTGAAGAGGTGGACTTAGAAGGATGGATTTAACTACTTACTAGGCAGAGTGTGGAAGAAATGCTTCTGCTTCCCAGATAATGGAGATAAGCATAAGCCATAGAGCAAACAATGATAATACAGGGCATGTTCAGGAAGTGGTGATTTATTCTGTATGACTGGAGCATAGGTTGTTTGAAAAAAAGTGAAGAAGGAAAAAGACCAGATCATGAAAGGCTTTAAGGGAGTTGCTCAACACTTCAGACTTTTGCTGTAGACAGTAGGGAGACATTAAAGGGTTTTGATCGGGGGAGTGAAATCATTAGCCCAGTGGGACTAGGTTAGAGGCTTCAGTGAAATTTTAGCTGAGGAAAGGGCATGCTTAAAAGGAAGTGATCACTGGTATAGCTTGCTTAAGCACAGTATGAGAACCAGTGAGAGACCTTGAGAGCTGGTGGTTTTATAAGAAGTTCTAACAGAAAGGGAAGAATTGGAACATTGTCCGGTTGTGAAAAGTTGAAGAGTAAAGATTGAAGTTCAGGAGTGGAGGCAGTCAGCATACCAGTGACTCCAAAACCATTGGTTCTCCTCCTTGGAGACAGTGATTGGGTCTTGGCTCCTTTCTTATTCCCACCTCTCTCAGCCCAGGTTCCAGAGCTGAGGGTCCTTGATACAACTTGGTTTGGGAAATGTTAACAACTCCTTTAAGGAGTATGGTGGTAAAGGGATGAAGAGAAATGGAAAGGTAGCTTAAGGGAATGGGAAACTGGATTGACAGAGGGACTATTTTTAGCTTGGAGTTCGAGGTCATTTGTAGGCTGAAAGGAAGGAGCCAGTGGAAAGGGAGGCTTAGAAAATGCAAAGGAGAGGTAATGTTTATGGAGCAAGGTGTGGGGGCAGATGGAAAAGAATGGTCTGTGAGCTCAGGGGAGGGAAGCAAGAGGAAAGAACTGGAGCTGGCATTTGTTGGGTGCACTCTGCTAGATGTTATGTAAGTATCTCACTTCATCCTCTGATACCTCTATGAACTAAATGTCACTATCTCCTTTTCGCTGATGAAAAAGACTGAGGTAAAGAGGTTAGATAACCTGTTCCCAAATTAGAGAGCTAATAAACGGCAGACTGAGGACTTGTGTGATTTCCAAGCCTATGGTTTTTCTGACAACTACCTCACAAGGTTAGGAGGTAATAACTTCAACCTTATAATGAATGTGGCAGCATTCTATTCCTATACGCTCTATTAATTCACTGATCACACACTCAGGGAACAATAGTAGGTGGCACTACCAAAATCACAGGAAAAGTAAAAGTCCTTTTTAAAAGAAATATATAACCTAATTGGATAATAAAAGAGGAATTAATGTACAAGAAGATGCAAATACAGTAATACCTTCTGAATCCAGAATTCTGCTACCAGCTCCTTACCTGTTTACCTCTCCAGCTTTGCCTTATACTCTGCTCTAGCTGTTTTGTAATCCTCTCAGCTCCTCCAATATGCATCATGGTTGGCTTCTCTCTCTCCCTCTCCTTCTCCCTCTTCCTGTACTCTAGACTTTCCCACTTCTTGTGTCTCTGCCTGGAACTTTCTTCCCATGGATACCTCTGCCCTGCCTGGTTAATTCCTACCCATCCTTCAGGTCTCAGCTGGAAAGTCATCGGAAGCCAGCATGACTGTGAAGCCATCGTGACTCCCTAAACTACACAGCACCCCTGTATTCCATAGTCCTGTAGAACCGCACACCTCCCTTATCATAATAGTTACTCTTTATTGTAATTTGTGATTTTATTAACTGCCTCCCTACTAGGCTGTAAACTCCATAAGGGCAGGGGTTATGCTTTAGTGCCTAGCACTACTGTGCTCAATAAATATTTGCTGAAAGAAGAAATTCAAAACACATCCAATAACCAGGAGATAAGGGGGAAATGGTAGCAACATAACAGTCACATGCAATAATGTTCGTTTGTTTCACTCATGGGGAAGTCTTTCTTTTATTTTCTCTTAATCAATACCCATTTCTAGCAATCTTCTCTGAACCCACAGCATATAATTAGTAGCAAATTAAAAGAGGAAAGAGGAGCTTTTAGAAGCAAGAACACTGATAACAATGAGAATTAACACAAATAACAAGGGAAGAGAAGGAAAACAAAAAAGCCGACAATTGAAAATTGCAGCGTTTCTGGCCATGTGGAGGAGGAGCAAACAGTCTTAACTACATATATTCTAGACTCTGGGGTCCTCACTGTTCACCTGGACAATTAAGTTCACAGTGCTTCCTCTGAGTAAGCAAAAATCTGGTTAAATGATGTCTTGAATGTGTGAAACACTTTGAGATTTACAAAACATTTCACCTACGTTATCTTACTTCATCTTGAGAAGTAAGCAGGCAGGTAAAGTGTTCACTCACAGGTGAGAGACTCTGCCTTAGAGATAAAGTGGTTTATCTTACAAGGTCAGTCAGGATCTTAATGAATCCTAGTTGTGGTCTTTCCACTATATAATCCACAGGAAATTAACAACATCTTTTTGAATAATCCCTATTTGAAACAGTTAACATGAAAATGTTTTGCACTTAATTTGGTAAAATCAAACTATCTGGAAAAATACTCAGAATGGAACATTCCTATGTTTCTGCTCAGCTGAGGTTTTACCATGGTTAGGACCAGTACTCCCATATCAGTTCAGAAAGAAAAAGTTCAGTGTGATTTGAAGCAGTTAAGCAAGACTTCAGCCTGACATAGCTGGAGGTAGCTTTCATCTTTGGTGCATTTATTTCTTCCTCTATTTACTATATGCCAGGCATTATGACTTAAGTGCTGGGAATACAAAGATAAGAGACAAGCTTCCTGTCCTTAGACTAAGTGGTAAGTACCTATGGACAATCCAAATGGAAGTATCTGATAAGCAATTACAAAAGTGAGTTTAGAGCTCAGGAGAAAGACTGAGATTGAATATCTATAAAGTTTATGGGGAGCCACATATAAATAGTTACTGTAACTGTTGGTGCAGATTATCTTGACCGGTGAGGGTATGTAGAGCAAGAAGAGGTAGCTAAGGACATGACCTAGGAAACACCAACATTTAAGGAGACGTCAGAAAGGCTGAGAAAGAGAGGCCACATCAATAGAAGTGAAGCCATTCATTCATTTAAAAAATGTATCTATTAAGTCCCTAGTCTTTGTTGAAAGAAAGGGGGACTCAGGAGCCAAAAGAGGAGAGTATTTCAAGGAAGGAAGGGTCAACAGGGCCAAATGCCATAAAGAGGGCCAAAGGATAAAGACTGAAGAGCTGTTCATTGAATGTGACAAGGAGGTCATTAGTGGCCTGGATGAGAACAATCTCAATGGAGTGATGGGGGGCCAAAACGAAAATGATTGAGAAGTGATTGAGAAGGGGGAAAAATGGGTACAGCAAGAATAGATGACTCTACAAATTTAGCTGTGAAGGAAAGAGAGAAATTGAGTGTTGACTAAATATAGGCAAGGATTAAGAGAAAGTTTAGAATTTTTTTTTCATTTGATCATGGGAGATATTTGAGCATGTTTATATGCAGAAGGGAAGATGTCAGTAGAAAAGGAGAGATTAGAAATAAAGGAAGGAGAAAGTATTTGAAGACACGTGGCATAAAGCACCTAAGTAGGAGCTATAGAGTCAGATTTGTTCAACCAATGTGTTACTAGTTAATAGCTGCAATGTGCCAGGCACTGTGCTGACTGCAAAGGATAACTGCGGTGAGAGAGACTAGACTGCTGGGCCCTGTGTGAATGGAGCTTACAGTAAAGCCGAAAGGTGAACCTTAGACAAGCAGTACAGACGCCCCACCTGCTGGGATGAGAGAGATGTGAGAATGCTCTAGAGGGCAAAATGTGGGTAGGATGCTCACTTTATTATCTCTATTTTTCTCTGAAGATGGATGTGGGTTCTGCTAAGATGAGCAAGGAAGCTGTGAGGAAAGGAACTTGAGAAAGGATTTCACACAGCTACTTGTAGGGGTTGGGAGAGGGTAATTTTCCAAGCTTGGAGATCCTGAGTTTATTAAAGGCTCCAGTCTGTGGGACTGTGATTTTCTCCAGAAGACCCTGGGGAGTAGGAGTTGTCCTTTGAAACAGCTCTAAGTCTCTTCCATTTCTTTCCATACCCAATGCCACCATCCTTGTCTCACTGCCTCTCTCCCCTCATCCTTGAACCTTCCTGTTTTCTCACCAGAAGGTCTCCTTATCTTGCTAAAATAAAGCATTTTGACAGTAAAACCTTTATTCAAGAACTCGAAATTATGTCCTTTTCCTATCAAATTTTTTAACCTACTCACCTTGGTATTCCAGGCCTTCCATAGTTTGTCTCCCTCTTCCCCTGTCCTCTGCTTCTAACTAGTATCTCTCTTACATATCAATCACACAGGCCCTTTTGCTATCCATGCTTCAGGCTCCATGTTTACCAAGTAAAAGCTTTTGCTGAAAGTATCTTCTTTGGAAGATTTTCTCCTTTCTTTTGCACCAAGCCAACTCCCACCAAAGTTCTCCCTGCCTCCGTGATAAAATGTATCCAACATCTTTCCCTGCAGTTATTATGAAGAGCACTTATTGTCTTTTCTTTCATTTATGAATTATATTCAATGTAGCTTTGGGGGGGGCTTTTTTTTTTTGAGTCGTTGTTTTTTTTTTTTTTTTTTAATTTACTTTTGGCTGCATTGGGTCTTCATTGGTGCACACAGGCTTTCTCCAGATGTGGCGAGTGGGGGCTACTCCTTGTTGTGGTGCATTGGCTTCTCATTGCATTGGCTTTTCTTGTTGTGGAGCACAGGCGTGGGCTTCAGTAGTTGTGGCACAACGGCTCAGTAGTTGTGGCGCACAGGCTTAGTTGCTCCACGGCATGTGGGATCTTCCCAGACCAGGGCTCGAACCGGTGTCCCCTGCATTGGCAGGCGGATTCTTAACCACTGCGCCACCAGGGAAGTCCCTTGGTATTGCTTTTTAATCATTTAGTACATATAAGTCTTGTTTTAGTTCAAATAGATGGTCATTTTCTTAAAGACTGGGACTATATCCCACAGTGGGTTGTAGTTGAAGTAAGTGCTTAATATGTATTGGATTGAATTGAGATTTTAGTTGGACCCTAAAACTTTAAATGAGTTATACCTTAATCCCTACTCACTAATCTATTCAATAAGCACATATTTTAATATCTAAGCCCTGTGCTAGGAGCTGGGGACATTTCTTTCAATCTCTGAGTGCCTCTATATTTTGAGGTGTCTTTCTCCCAAAAACCTCTTTCCAGCCTTTAAAACAGCCCCGACTGACCACTGAATTACATTGGACCCAAGACCCCCCTGCAGTTAACTTTGTGTAAGTATTGTTCCATTGTTTCTGATTCTGTTTATCTCATTGGTTCACCTTCCATTTCTGTCTCTGTGATTGTGTGTGTATATGTTTATATCTCTTGCTTACTTTGGGGCTTAGCCCAGTCAGTGATGCTACCCACCCTGATCTCAGTCCATTAAAGACTGTCCGGAAGTAGCAAACCCCTGCCCCTCTTTTCCTTCAGTCCAGAGACCAGGCCGTGTGTGTGTGTGTGTGTGTGTGTGTGTGTGTGTGTGTGTGTGTGTGTGCCCGCTTAGATATAAAACTATCCAATAATGTCAATGTCTCCCATGCCACCCACTATCCTAGGAATTTTGAGAACGTCTTTTGTCCCAGTCCCCACACAGGGAAGAATCTGAGCAGGTGGGAGCCAAGCAGTGATGTCTGAAGTAGCCTCATTCTTCCTCCCCACTGACATTCCTGGAATCAAAGGGTCTTTATGGAGGGTGGGGATGGAGAAGGAGCAGTTAGTTCTGCTGTTTGGAGGGATGTCCAGCGCCCTCTGAGGAAAGACCGGACATCACTAATCCTTGTCTGCGGGGCAGTAAGTCTATGTGGTGCTGGGGCAGCTGGTTACTTTCCCTCTTTCAGGTCTCTGTGTTGCTCCTCTTCCTGTGTGACTCTCTGAGTCAGTTGGTCCCGATCTCCACATCTCTCTTTTGGTTTCAGCCCCACTCACCTGTCCTCTTCCATCAACCAACATCCTCACTGCTGGCCACCCTGGCTTCCTGGCTCCTTAGCTCCTAGCCAACTGGCCCAACCCCATCTTGCTTTGACAGTAGGGGCGGGAGGGGAGATGATGGGGGTAAGGAAAACTTCCTGGCGACATCTTCCTTTCCTTTCCAGGCCTCGAGTCTTCAAGTGCATGCTAGGCCTCCCTTATCCGGGTCAGGATGAACCAGAGGAGGCACATGGGAAGAAATAAAGGGGTTGATTTAAAAAGAGTAGAGAGGAGGAACAGAGGTTTGGGGGCAGAGTAGGGGAGAGGTGTACCCAGGAGCAAGGTAGCCAAAGACATTGGAGCGGAGAAAGGAGAGAGGGAGGGTCACGCCGGCTCTGACAGCCCAGCCCAGCCGAGGTCCTCGGGTTTCCTGTCTCTCCTCCCAGCTGCTGTTCCTTCCTCTCTTGTTGTGAGATTTCTCCCCAGGGCCTCTCCATGTTAAAGCGTGTGACCCCCCTCCTCTGTCCGGGTCTCAGCGACTGTCCGTGGATCTCGCGCCTGGCTTTGGTCTCCAGCTCAACCTCCCGGCCAGGCCTTCTCGGTGGGCGGTGCTCCTGGCGCCCCTCCTCCTCCGAGGGCTATTGGTGGAGAGGTGTCGAGAAGGCGGTGTCTAGCCGGCCTCCGAGAGTCGGATTAGTTGTGCAGACCCCGAGGCGGGCCGGAGGCGGGTCCGGCCAGGAGGCGGGCGGGGCGGCTGGGGCCCGGCCCAGAGCTCCGGGCGGTCGCATTGTTTTCCTCCGCGGAGCCGCGGCGGGAGTGGGGTTTGCGACTGGGACCCAGGGCTCACCCGACCTGACAGCGCCCGGGAGCCCAGATCCAAGCTCCATCCAATTCAGACATTCATCACGTCTCGCTAGAGCCCCAACCACCGATTGCGAACTCGGCGCGGTGCGCGGCCGCTGCCCGCCCGCTGAGATCTCTATTCCACTGACCCGGATCTCGGAGCAAGTACCCCGGAGCAGGGCTGGGGCTGCAGGGCGTCGGGGAGGATCGGGGCGCCTAAGGCTGGGGGCAAGCTTCCGAAGTGCCAGAGGGACCCGCCTGGGAGGGTGCCAGAGCGATGTGTGCTTGGTTGACGGAGAGGGTCAGCGGAGTTGGGGTGCGTGGAAGGAAGAGGGGACCGTGGCCGAGCCCCGTCACGGGACTGTGGGGCGCAGGGTCTGGGCACCTCTTGCGACCCGGCTTCTCTGAGTCGCATCCCTTGGATTGGGGAGCGCGAAAGGGATTATTTGAGGCGCGCACCGTACAGAGGGCGGAAAACCTGGTCTCTTTCCTCTCCAGCAGAGAAATTAAGGCTTCGAGACCCGTGGAGAACTGGACCCTCTCGTTGCCCCTGCAGGGATGGGAAGGGGAACACGTCGTTCCAGACTTTGGTGTTACAGCTGTACCTCTGTCCTTGTGCAAGCGGGAGTCTGAGCACCTCCCAGGGGGTTGGCTTGGGCATAGAGTCGGGAATGGGGCCCCTGAGAAACACCAGTCCTAGTGCCCATATCCTTCCTTCACCCCACTCGCCCTGGGGCTTTGTTAGACCGAGGTCTCCCAAGGAGAAGAGCCCAGCTGGCGACTGCATCTCGAGCCCGCGGACCCGCTCAGCCCTGGCCCCAGGCCCTCCCTCATCGGTTCCAAGCCTCTGGCCCTGTTTCCCTGGCCTCGGAGACCCGCCTCCACTCCCCAACCCCCGCTCCCATCCCCATTCGGTCTGCGCCTGCAGGCCCCTCCAGCCCCTCCTCCCGCTAACGTGGCTCTGGGACCCGGTCCCGGCCCAGACTCTCCTACCCGCCCCTCTCGGAGCCCCAGATCCAGTGAGGGGGAGACACGTAGAGCCCCTGGCCTCAGGCCCACCTCATGTGAGGCTCTAGACACCTGGATTATCCTCGTTGGGGGCTGGGTGGGAGGGAGGGTAGGTAGCAAGCCTGGGGCTGAGAGCTAAGGGTGGGGGGGAACTGTCTTGGAGAAGGGAACGTGCCCGTTCCGTGAGGCTCCTTGGCGCGCCCCCCGCTCCTTAGAGGAGGGTGGACTGGGGCGGGCGACCAGCCCGAGGGCTTCCTGCTATTGTCCCCCGCCCAGTCTCCCCTTCTCCATCCCTTCCCCAGCCCCCGCTAGAATCTGGCTTTGACCCGGGCCACTCCCCAGAGGTGGCTGCGGGGCCAGGAGGAGACAGAAGGGCTGTTTCCTCTTCCCAGCAAGGGGAGAACCTAGGAAGGGGAGAAAGAGCCGGCCAGGCCTCCCCCATTCGCTCCAAATGGGGGGTATGAAGCAGCTGGGATTGGTCCCGGCAGGGTAAGCCTTTCCCCAAGCCAGGGGTCAGATGGGGGCCGCTCAGATGCTGCTCCCTAAAATCAGCTATGGGAAGCCCCCTTAAAGATATGTCATAGTTAAGTCTAGGGGGCCAATGCAATGGCCAACCGAGTGTTTTTAGAGGCTGGACTAATCCAGTCTAAGGTGGGGGGTAGGGTGGAGAGAGATTGGGTGGGAGGGAGGCAGGGACTGCTCTCAGGGAAGAAGGAAGGGGCTGGGGGGTGCTTGCTATCAGAGCATTTTGCCTAGAAATGAAGAACATGCAAATGAGATGCAAATTAGCCTCTATTGTCCCCAGCTAGGGAGCTTTTGCTAAGAAGGCTGCTGGATTCTGAAGGTTTTAATGTGGGAGTGGTCGTCATGCCCTCCAAACTCTCCCAGTCCCCCCTTTTCCCAAGACTGGTCCTGCAGTTCCAGGAGTTTCTGGGTAGGGGCCAGCCCCAGCCCCTGCCCTCACATCTCTGGGCATGAAGCAGCCAGCACCTTTGTAATCAGGCTCAATGTCAATGTGCCCCCCACTCCCAGGGCAGCATCTCTCCTACCCTAGCTTCATTAGACTTCTCCTGAATGTTCACATTCACTTTTATTGGATGTGGTAAGGAGGTATAGCTCAGCCTCTTCCCTCCTTCTGTCCCTTCTTCCATCAGGTCAGAGGTCTCCTATCCCCCTCAAACCCCCACAGGAGTCACCACCCCAGGTAAGGAAAGGGCAACAGCTTCTGAGGGCAGGGGATGGAAACAGGCATGGCCTGGGAGCAGAAAGAGGGTCTGACTGTTCTCCCCACTTGCCTGAGACTGAAGTTGTTTCCTGGGTGAAGATACCAGTTGCCCAGGGCAACCTGTGGGGGGGTGGGCAGGAGGGGGAGGATAGGAGACAAGCTGTGTCCCTTTCTCTTCCCCTGGGAGCACCAACATCGGAAGCATGGGGCGGGGGTGGCAGAGGGAGGCTTGGCCTTTCAGCACCAGAGGGTCTTTAGCTAGCTGACTGCTCTGCCCCTGGGGAGGGGGTCATCATTAGGTGCTCCTACCCCTTCCCCTCCTCCAGCTCTCTTGGGACCCCATCTGGCGTCAGCCTCCTCATCAGTGATGCTGGATTGGGGATGGGGTACACTTGGGTCCTGGCTCCGAGAGTGGAGTTGTTGGGGAGATGGAATGGGCTAAGCCTGGAAGCCCAGGGTCTCTTCTTTAGGGGACATGGTAGGACAGGCAACTAAGGATTAGTGAAGGATAACTGTCTGTTCACAGAAAGGAAGGAGTCTCACCCTTCCTGACCTGATTTCCCGAGCCTACTCAGCCCTTCACTTCAACTTCAGGGGAAGGCAGGAAGCTGGTGTACACCTCCCACTGTGGGTTCCAGCCAGGGTCAGCTTGGCTGTGGGAGGCTGATGGAAGCTGATGGGTGGGAAGGAGGGCTGTCTCACTGTCCCTGCCACCATATCTATCTTCTCCTGGACTTTGGGCTACAATCGCCTGGCTGTCATTGAATTATTTATATTTTCATTCCAAGGCAGTCCGAAGAGGGAAGGGAAGGGAAGGAGAGACATGTTCAGCCATATCTCCTCACCAGTATAGCCCCTTCTATGCCTGGCTCCTCGTAGCGGGTGGGTCTGCTCTTCCCCACATTAAGCACATGCAGTGGTTCTTTGGAGTCAGGGAGGGAACAGGGGGCTAGGCAGGCTGGGAGGGGGCACAGTGGTCGGGCAGACAGCTGCGGCCAGAGCTAAATTTAGCCTCTGATCTGGCTTTGATGCAGATTCATTTTTGGCTAAGACAGCCCCCCTCCCCCACTCCCCTCCCTACTCACTCAGCTTCTCCCTAGCCATGGGAAGGGCCCCAGAAGCGTGAGCTTAGACCAGGACAAAGACCCCCAGGCTGCCTCCCCCACTCTGTTCTTCCTCAACCCTAGACAATGATGGCTGCTTCGCAGCTGCCTCTACCAGGGCACAGCGCCTAAATTGCTCCCGGGTGCCATGGGGGTCCGTGAGGGAGGGGGGAGGCAGACATGGTGCCCTCTTCCTCCTCCCCAGTGCCAAGGAGTCACTATTTATAATTTTAAGGCTTCAGTGTCTAATTATAGCTGAGAAGAGGTTAGCAAGAGGGGGGCCACGAGGTGTCACCTACTGAATGTCCCAGGCCCAGTCAGGAGAGAGGAGAAAAGGCTGAGTGAGAAGGCTGGGAGGGGGAGCAGGCGGGTCCTGTCCTTACCTGGGGTCATGCTGGCAGGCTTCGTACCAGCCAGTTTGGGCCAGTTGGACAGGGAAGGACCTTGAGTGACAGTGACAGCTGGCTGGGACTGAGGCAGTGCCAGAGAGAGGTTTCTTCTCCCTACTGCACTGGGTCTTCTGGTGATAGACCTGGGAAGGGGTCTGCCTGCTTCCCCCACTTTTCTGTCTTCTCTTTCAGGGCCAGCATATGGGTGAGGGGGCACCCCCTGGGGCCTGAGCTGCCCCACACAGGATGCCCCGTGAGCCCCGCTTCATGCCCTTGCTGCTACTGCTGTTGCTGCTCTCACTTCCCCACACCCAGGCTGCCTTTCCCCAGGACCCCCTCCCTCTGCTGACCTCTGACCTGCAAGGTGAGTGCTTGGTACCTCACCACCTCTATATGAGCTCAGCACTCAGTCTTGGCAGGTAGACACTGAGACCCCTTGTGTGGGTGGCAAGGTGCAGGAAGGCTCTCAGTCTCAAGGAAGCTAAGAGCCTGACCAGAAAAGGAGAGAAGACAGGTAGAGTGAGCTGGCACCTCAGGTCTGTCACTTCTCATCTGCGGGCCTACTTCCTTCACTTCCGGGCAGCATTGTTCAGTGATAAAGAATGTGGACTCTCGGCCAGACCAGACCTTAGCAGGTTTGAATCCCTGCTAAGCTGCTCACTAGCTGTGTGAGCTCTTCAAGTTATTTAACCTTTCTTTGCCTCAGTCTCCTCATCTGCAAAATGAAGGTAGTCATAGTATTTTACCGGGAATTCCCTGGTGGTCCAATGGTTAGGACTCGGTGCTTTCACTGTGGTGGCCCGGGTTCAATCCCTGGTTGGGGAACTAAGATCCTGCAAGCCATGCAGTGCAGCCAAAAAAAAATACTACTAATAATAGTATTCTACCTCATAGAGTTATTTAGGGATTAAATGAGGTAATACAGGTAAAGTTCTGAGAACACTGTCTGGCACAAAGTAAATGATTTATATATGTTTGCTATTATTATTAGCTACAAAATGAAGGCTTGGGACTAATTCAGTGGTTCCCAACACCTCTCACCTCCCTCTCCACCACGTTATCACTACCAAGTCTAGGTCCCACCGTGAGGGAAACCAACAGCCAACTTTTTCTGAGAAGGACCTTTATCTGTTTGCAAGTTCCTGTTATATATGCAGGATTTAGAGTAATTTTAAGGATGAAGGAATGGCAGTTAGGTTATTGGGAGTAACTTTTGGGGGATAGATAAGAGCAGTAAACACATGTGCCAGACGTGGTTCGAAGCACCATATGAATGTTAAATCATCTCTCTCTGAACGCTGGGGTCCCTTTGAACGCTGATGACTGTGGTTTCCATGATCAGGCCAGGTGGATGCTGGAGTTGGTCAGAGGAGGCAGAAACCTTGGAGGGCTGAGGTGGCCTGTGAAGAGCCTTGAGGGGAGGGTGCAAAGAGAGGGCTGGGAGAAATGGGGTGAGTAAATGGTCCACATGGGACAGTGTACAATGTGGGAGTGAAAGGGAATTGCTAGCCCTAAGGCAGTTCCAAGAAGGGGTTGGGCTCAATTCTGGAGTCAGACAGACCTGGATCTCAATTGGGGTGCCTGCCACTTCCAAGCTAAATGAGCTGTGCAAATTTCTTAATGGCTTTAAGCCTCAGGTTCCTCATCTGTAAGATGGGGCCAATGTTAGTACCTACCTCATAGGGTTGTTGTCTGAAGTGAGACAATGCATCTAACATGCTAACATAATGCTTGGCAGAGGTTAAGTGCTCAGAGTTAGCTGGTATTACATTTATTAATAGCCTTATTAATAGCTTTATTAATACCTCACAACTCATCTCACATATCCATTTTATGTCCGTGGCTGGGTTTCATCTGGTTGGAGAGGGTGTTGAGGGAGTACATGGTATTCTGGCTGGCCCTCAGCACCCACCTCTCTGTGCCTTCTAGGTATTTCCCCATTATCCTGGTTCCGGGGCCTGGAGGATGACGCTGTGGTTGCAGAACTTGGGCTGGACTTTCAGAGATTCCTGACCTTGAACCGGACCTTGCTAGTGGCTGCACGGTAAACTTGGCTGTGGCACCATTGTGGGGCTGACAGGCCTGCTGCTGGGCAGGCATGGGACCTGCATGGCCACTGCAACATCTTGCAGGGGACACATGCAGGTGTATAAGCCATGGGACATGGGCATGCTAGGACCCAGAGCACAACTGCCAAGTTGTGGAGTAAAGGGGAGGAGAGAGGGCACTGTTTGTCCCTGAGCAGCTGAACACGGGCAAGGTGGGAGGCTCAGGAGTTCAGGTGGGGATCCATGGCTTGGCTCTGATCCCTCCTTGCCTGTCTCTTCAGGGATCACGTTTTCTCCTTCGATCTTCAAGCCCAAGAAGAAGGGGAGGGGCTAGTGCCCAACAAGGTGAGGGGCTGTGTGGGAGGAGGTTGAGGCATGGAGATGAGGCTGGGAAAGGTCTAACCGGGATCAAGTGGGTAGGTAGAAGACTCCAAGAGGAGCCATAATGTGAGGTGGTTCCAGGTTGCCCCATGATTTTTCCCCTTCTACTTCTCCCGCCAGTATCTAACATGGAGGAGTCAAGACATGGAGAACTGTGCCGTGCGGGGGAAGCTGACGGTGAGGAGTGGGATGAGAATCTTGAGGGAAGGAGATGACCCTGCCTCTAGGCTCTGTCTAAGTGGCCTCCACTGTGCCCATTTCCCCTCACTTCTCTCATCTTGGTCCACAGAGGAAAATGTGCAAGAAAGGGAATTCATGATTTTTAGCTTCCTTTACACACCTCACACAAAAGGAAAGTGAGGCTCTGAAAGGCCAAAGAACTTGCCCAAGGCCAGAGGACTAGGAGTAGATAGCTTAGTTGGGACTTCACCCCACACTGCTCTGCCTGGCTCAAGTGGAGCAGCCCTACTTCATGTGACCCCCACCCCGTCCCAGTCCCGGGGAGCCCGGTCACTGACCGAGAATTCTGGATTTTCTAGGACGAGTGCTACAACTACATTCGTGTTCTCGTTCCCTGGGACTCCCAGACACTCCTTGCCTGTGGAACGAACTCATTCAGCCCCGTGTGCCGCAGCTATGGGGTACAAAGGCGAGGGCGGGGCATCAGGACTGGAGTGGGAGAAGAACCCAAGCTGGGCAATCAGTTCAGTGGGGATGGACCAGCAGGGGTAGGGGAACAGGAGTGCCCAGAGGGGAGGGGTCAGGAAGGGGTGGAGCAAGGAGGCAAGGGGACATGAGGAAGTGGGCTATGGAGCCAGACTCGCAACACCCCAAGGGGTCCAAGAACCTGTTTCCTCTGCCTCCAGATAACTTCGCTGCAGCAGGAGGGTGAGGAGCTGAGCGGGCAGGCTCGATGCCCCTTTGATGCCACCCAGTCCAACGTGGCCGTCTTTGCAGGTATGCACCTGGGCATGTGAGCAGCAGGCATGTGGCCGGAGGGAACTCCCACGTTAGCCCCTTTCCTAATTTGGTCTTTCCCCCATGCTCCTGAGTGGAGGGTTAAGGTAGGGGCCAAGGTCAGGCCAAGGGAGGGGTGTGGGAGGCCCAAGGAGAGCCAAGATATGGATCCCTGAGCCCTCCCCTGACCCCACCCTACCCCTCCAGAGGGCAGCCTGTATTCAGCCACAGCCGCGGATTTCCAGGCCAGTGATGCTGTGGTTTACAGAAGCCTTGGGCCTCAGCCCCCACTCCGCTCCGCCAAGTACGACTCCAAGTGGCTCCGAGGTCAGGGCGGGCCTAGGGCAGGGAGGCTGCTCTTGGGGAGGAGGTGCAGGGGGCGGTCAATGGCAGGCAGATGGTGGTAATGGTGAGCATGTATGCAGAGGGGAGAGGCTGTGGGGGGCCAGGAGTTTCTGAACAGGTGTAGTTTCTCTTCCGTACCTTTCCTGTCACTCCCCCTTCAGAGCCACACTTTGTCCACGCTTTGGAGCATGGAGACCATGTCTACTTCTTCTTCCGAGAAGTCTCTGTGGAGGACGCCCGGCTGGGGAGGGTAAGGAAGTGGGCACCAGGGGTGGGTAGCTAGAGGGCTCTGCTGGATGGTGAGGAGCCAGTCATTCAGGGGAGATTAGGGGCTCCTGGCCCTAATCTCCACAACGCAATCCCCTGGACTCTGAGGCCCCCAACTTGGAGTAGCCCCCAGGCCTCTGCCCCCGCATCCTGCTAGGTCCCTCACCTTGACCCACATTGACCGACCACACCCTTCCTTTGCTGTGCCCCTAACATTTGTCTCTTGGCGCTCTAACTCACCACATTGCTCTCACCCTGCTGGCCCTGGGGCTCTCTCTCACCGTTCTCCTCGTCTCCAACTCTCCCACGCACAGGTACAGTTCTCCCGTGTGGCCCGTGTGTGTAAGCGTGACATGGGCGGCTCACCTCGGGCCTTGGACCGCCACTGGACATCTTTCCTGAAGCTGCGGCTCAACTGCTCTGTCCCTGGGGACTCTACCTTCTATTTTGACGTCTTACAGGCCTTGACAGGGCCTGTGAACTTGTATGGCCGCTCTGCTCTCTTTGGGGTCTTCACCACCCAGACCAATAGGTTGGTACCAGACTAACCAATGTGGCCCAATCTGTCCCCTGCCCCACCAGCATCCAGGTTCCTCTCTCAACGCCTATTGATGAGGGCAGTGAGCGGAAGCTCCATTCAAAGCCAGTTTGCTGTTCTGCCCACCGTTTTTCTCCTAGCGTGGCCCCCAGGGGCTGCCCCACCCTCTCAGGCTCCGCCCTAATACGGTATATGAAGGGGAGCTGCCATGTCTTACCTAGGAGGAACTGTGCTGTCCCTTCCAACACCTAGCCCGCATCCTTTTCTGGCTCCCTCAGCATCCCCGGCTCTGCGGTCTGTGCCTTCTACCTGGATGATATTGAGCGTGGGTTTGAGGGAAAGTTCAAGGAGCAGAGGAGTCTGGATGGGGCCTGGACCCCTGTGTCTGAGGACAGGGTCCCCTCCCCGAGGTACGCAGGGTGGGCGTGGCCTTTGTGGAGGTAGAAACAAGCAGTGTCTGCTCCCCAAATGGGATTATGAGGAGAGGGCAAGGTGTCCAAGGCCTGGGGAGGGGGCTGTAGAGGGTTGGCAGCAGGGAAGGGAAGCAGTAGTGTGAATGTCTGCGTGTAGGCGGAACAAGGGTTACCAATCACGTTTGGGAGCAGTGGGTAGGTGGTGGTCACAGAGCCTAACTAAGCCCCAGCTCCCTGCCCTAAGGCTCCCTCTTCCTTTGTGTCCACCAGGCCAGGATCCTGTGCAGGAGTAGGTGTAGCTGCATTGTTCCCCTCTTCTCGAGACCTCCCTGATGATGTCCTGACCTTCATCAAGGCTCACCCACTCCTGGACCCTGCCGTGCCACCTGCCACCCATCAACCTCTGCTTACCTTCACCAGCAGGTATGGGGCTAGAAAATGCTGACCACTGCCTTCCCCGCCTCAGCCACTCTTTCCCTGACCCCACAAGGTAAATCATATTGGTAGGAGGAAGAACCCGTGAAAGTGGAAGGGAGAGAGCTAAGAAGGAAACACTGGGCTGGGGGAAGGGCAGAGAAGGGGGTACCCAGACACATGCGCTGTCCTTGAAACACTCAAGCTTCCACTGGTCAGGTTGTCCTGACCTGAGGCCTATCCCTCCAGGGCCCTACTGACCCAGGTAGCTGTGGATGGCATGGCTGGTCCTTACAGTAATACCACAGTCCTGTTCCTTGGCTCCAACGATGGGACAGTGCTGAAGGTGCTGCCCCCATGGGGGCAATCTGGGGGCCCTGAGCCCATTCTGTTGGAAGAGATCGATGCCTACAGCCCCTCCCGGTGAGCCCTTTGTCCAGCAGGCCCCCTGCAGAGCAGGGATGGGATGTGGAGTGGTAGATGGGGATATGGGGATGGGGTGGGGACTCCAATATTGGAAGTTGTGGGGAAGAGAGAGGGCCTTGGCGAGAAGCTGGACACTGTGTTGGGGCAGAGGAGCCCTATGAGTTGTACTCAGTTGCTTGTATGCCTCCCCCGCTTCTGTTCTTTAACTCACCCAGGGAAAAAGGAGCCTCACCTGCTCCATCTCTGATTCCTTCTGGCCTCACCCTAGGTGCAGTGGGAAGCGGGCAGCCCAAACAGCACGGCGGGTCACAGGGCTGGAGCTGGACACTGAAGGTCACAGGCTCTTTGTGGCTTTTTCTGGCTGTATCATCTACCTCCCTCTCAGTCGATGTGCCCGGCATGGGGCCTGTCGGAGGTGAGAGGGACCTGAGGTCAGGCCCTGTCTGGGTGGGCTCTGGGCCTGCAGGCACACAGGAACACAGGCATAGTGGGTGGCAGGGAAACGCAGGGGATGGTTTGGGGGTGGGTATCTCAAGCATTCTGCAGGTGGGCAGTAACCAGGGACTGGACTAGGGATTGGGGTGGATAGGATGGGAGTATCAGGCTAAGAGCCTCCTGCAGGCCAGGGTGAGAGTGGAAGAGGCAGGGGAATGGAATGTGATTAGGGTGGAGAGGGTCCCAGCCTCACATGACTCAGTTTTCCCTAGGAGCTGTCTGGCTTCTCAGGACCCATACTGTGGATGGGACAGCTCCAGAGGCTGTGTGGATATCAGGGGACCTGGTGGGTAAGTGAGAGGCTCGTGGATCTCCTGAGGAGAAAGTTCCCCACTAAGAGAGGAAGCTGAGGGCTAGGGTGGGGGATGGGGGCAAGATGTATACCTGCACTGAGCCACCTCCATTTCCTCCTAGGATTGATGTGCATCCAGCTGGGAACCAGGAATCCATGGAGCATGATGACTGCCAAGGTAAACAGAAGCGGCAGGGGTGGCTGTAGCCATTGTTGCGCATGGCTCTGATGGCCATAGACACCATCCCAGGTGTGGGCTTTTGTCTTTCTCTCCTTCTGTGGTACAGTCATGCCCATCAGTTCTTCATGAAGCTTCCCTCTGCCCCTATCTTCACCCTCTCTCTCCCTTTTTCATAGATGGAGCTACTGGGAGTCAGTCTGGCACAGGGGATTCTGCTTATGGTGAGTTCTACTGTCCCAACTTCACCTTGCTCAGCCCACACTCACCCAAGTCTGTGCCCCATGGCAGCAGCAGACCAGCACCCTGGACACCCTGAGAGAGTCTCAGAAAAGGGTTAGCACCCTCCAAATACCTAGCATATAGCTCAGTGCCTGGCACATAATAGGGTGCTTAACAGATAGTTTTTGAACAAATAAATGAAAGAGTGCTTTGCATAGTGAGCCCTCGCCCATTTCCAGAGGAAAATGAAGGCTGCACTTCTGGACCTTTGGGCTCCAAAGGGGGTGCGGGAACCCGCTGAATGGGTATCAGAGATGGAGAGCAGGAGCCTCACTGGCTCTGACCTGGTCTCTGTCACCAGTGCTTCTGAGTCCTGGCCCTTCCCCTGAGACCCCAAGCCCCCCCAGTGATGCCCACCCCCGGCCCCAGTCTTCCACTCTTGGAGCTCACACTCAGGGTAAGGGGGCTGGCTGGGAGGGATAGGAGTGAAGTGTGGGGCTGCTGATTCTTGAAGAATTCTAAGCCCCTCACTGATCGCTGTTTGGTGCTCACTAATAATGCCTGTTTGGAGCCTCCCCTCCCAGCCCCGCCTCCCTCAGCACGGGCAGAGTTTGGCAGTTGTTCTTGGCATGGCTACAGGCGCCAGAGCTGGGATGGGGACTCCCCAGGCCCAAGCTCTAGCTTGCGTGTGAAAGGTAGTTCGGTGGGTTGTGTGTGTTGAGGGGTAAGGGGAGGTGATTCCTAAAGAGGGTCAAAGCTGCGTTGGAGCTGAGCAGCAGCAGGAGAGAGGCGACACTTCGGAACCTGCCATCCCGCTGGCCCACCTTCCCTGAGCCTCCCTCCTCCCTCCTTCCTCTCGGTCGGCAGGCGTGCGACGGGACCTCCCGGCAGCCTCAGTCTCCCGCGCCGTCCCCATCCCACTCCTCCTGGCCTGTGTGGCCGCAGCCTTCGCCCTGGGCGCCTCCGTCTCTGGCCTCCTGGTCTCCTGCGCTTGTCGCCGCGCCCACAGACGTCGGAGCAAGGATATCGAGACTGCGGGGCTCCCGCGCCCTCTATCCCTTCGCAGCTTGGCCCGTCTGCACGGGGCGGGCCCAGAGCCGCAGCCAACGTCCAAGGACGGAGGGGGCGCACAGACACCCCAGCTCTACACCACCTTCCTGCCTCCTCCTGAGGGCGTACCCCCGCCGGAGCTGGCTTGCCTGCCCACCCCGGAGTCCACGCCGGAGCTGCCGGTCAAGCACCTCCGCCACGCCGGGGGTCCCTGGGAGTGGAACCAGAACGGGAACAACGCCAAGGAGGGCCGGGGCCGCGCCCGGGGCGGGAACACGGCGGGCGGCCCCGCGCCGCGCGTGCTGGTGAGACCG